>NC_089837.1:521108636-521273636 GCF_035609145.1 Eleutherodactylus coqui | reverse complement strand
AGGTCCAGCTCCCTGCACTGTCAATGTACCAAGTGGATGATCCCCACTGCTTCCTGCCAATGGGTAACATCAGCCTGTAAGGACTGTGAGCGGAGGGGCTGCCCACTTGACACACTGACTGTGCCAGGAGCCGGACGTAAGAAGAGTGCATGTGGACAAAGAGGAGGGTATGGGGAAAAAAACAAAAACAGTGAATAGAGTTAGCAGATCTGTGGTTGCAAAGCCAAGTAGCCAGTCCCACTGACTTTACACTTTGACCGGCCCTCCTTAAAGGGATATTGGGAGACTAAATTAAAGAGGTTGTCCAGTTGTAAATTACGATGGTGTATCCGCAATAGTAGCTCGGAGAATGTGCACCAGCCTTTGATCTGGTACACTCGTGCACAAAGCAGATTTCTTCAGAAAGCAGACAGTTCCTTTATCACTATAGTGGCCAGTCCTGGTATTACAGTCAGAGTGACCATTCATTTTAATGCCTTTAAACTACTAATGGTCTGCCTGAGGATAGGATATCAATATAATAGATTGGCTGGCGTCTACCACTTGGGACCCCTGCCGATCACCTGTTTGCTGGATCGGTGTGTTCATATAATGAGCTGATTTGTGCAGGAAGCAAACAGCTCCATTCTTACTGTAGTGGTCAGGCTTGGTATTGCAGGTGAAGTTCTCATTCATTTCAATGTAATATGGACTTTCAGTATCAAGCCTGGCCACTGCAATGGGAATGGGTTGGCTGTCCTTGGTTGGAGGGCAAGTAATCAAAATAATCAGGCCAATAGAGCTTTTTTTTTCTAATTTAGGGTGACTACCCACTACAGTTTTTTCACTGCGAAATTCGAAGCGTTTTTTTTTTTCTGCAGGGGTCTATGGGACTTGTAATGTTAAAATCGTGACCGTGCAAAATCGCGATTTCATGGTAAATTGCTATTTTGCGCAGCTGCAATTTTAACATCACAAGGCCCATAGACCCCTGCAGAAAAAAAAAACGCTGCGAATTTCGCAGTGAAAAAAAAAAACTGTAGTGGATAGTCACCCTTAAAGGGGTTTCCAGGCACGCTGAAGCTACTAGTACACTGCTACAGCTGTCACCGATGTAAGAGGCAGAAGTGCTACAAGTGTAATAGCTGATTCAAGTCCCATTGATTTCAATGGGAGTGAAGCCAGCTAGGCCACGTTAGGCCTGCTGCACTGATATGCGGTGAGTCCCTGGCCCCCTTGCTCTCCAACAGCCGCCAACATTGAAGTCTCAGCATGTTGTTAGAGTGTCACGGCAGCCCCGGGTGTCTTGTGAGGGCTGTCATGTATTTCTGCCTATTAAGCTCTGTCTGTGGCAGGGTCTAATAAAATGCCTGCAGAACTACAATACACTGCAATACTGAAGTACAGCAGTATATTGTATAAGCTATCAAACCACCACAAGTTCAATTCCACTTAGGGGACAAAAAAATTAGAAAATTAAAAAAAAGATATAGCTAAAATGGACTACATAAAATTAAAAAAGTCGTTATGATTTTTTGAAAGCAGGAAGAAAAAAGCAAATATTAAAAAAGAAAAAAAAACAAAAAACTGAAAAATCTCTAATCCTGATGAGGTCCAGCTGGCGCTGTTTGGCCACATCACATGATGGAACCAGAGCAGTGCCATGGCTTCTGTTTATAGATATATATATAAGCTCGGTGCAACAACGCAGTCCCAAAACCAACATGGGTACATAAATACAGCACCAGAACCAAGCACAATACACTCAGGCACTTATCATGCCGTTTAAACACGGATTGTTAAGTGTTGAACATAGAAATGTGAAACAGTAAATGATATAAGAATCAATGAGCATCCTGCCATCTAAACATGCTGCCCAAGTGTGGACGAGCTGGTGATGACATCAGCAGCTTGTGAGATTCTCGGTCCGTGTAAAAGGGTCATAATGTTATCCACAGTGACCGTTGCCTCTGCCCCCCCTACAGCTACCCCCCCACCCCCACCCCCTCCTTCCGATGACCCCATCTGCACTGCCTCCTCCTGAGAAATCACAATTGTCCTTGTGTAGACAATAAGAAGTGAAGGAGACGTGTGGAGCGGATTCATATTTGTGTCTGTTTATTCTAACTATATATGAATAATGACTCGCAGCAGGATCCTTATTAGAGGGGGGGAGGGGGGCTTACGAGACGTCTTCTCAGAGTCTTTGTTACAAAACATTAATTTAATAAAATTAAAAATGTGATTCAGCTGGAATCGTCACAATTGTTGCAGTTTCCCCCCAAGTAAGTGCAAATTTTTTTTCCAGCCTGGAATCTGGTTATTATTAGAGAGCGACGCCCTCGCTGCGATGAGCGTAAGCCATTAATTGCACTTCCAAATGTACATATAAGAACCTTCTACCTTACAGAACGTTGATTTCAAGAAAACGCAACGACATGAAAAAAAGACTATCGAAAAATGGGGACAACCAATGCGGGCATCAACAATGCCACTTCAGTGGCACGATGGCTGCCATGGGGGCGCTCTGGTCAAGAGGCACCCCATTATAACAGACCCTGTAATTCTCACAGTGGAGGGTTTGTTACAATTGTATCCGCACTAATCTCTTCCCTATCCTGTTTGTTACATTGTATCAGTCCTGAGCTCAGGCTGGATCGCCAACAGAGGACTGTGCAGACTGGATACAATTGTAGCAAAGAGCTGTGAGGTTTCCGCCCGTCGATATAAACAGGGGGGGTTTAGAGATCTTGCAAATACCGTTTACTGACCGTGGATAGAAGTGTAGAAATTTTGATAATACAGGCATTAAAGGGTTTGTCCAGTTGTGAACAATCGATGACAGATGGACAAAGTGTACTGAAGAGCAGGGAGGTTCTAAAGAAGTATTGTAATGGTCTTTTCTGAAAGTTGATTGAAATAAAATTCTACAACCAGGGTGCAGATCATTTTTGACTCCCCCTTGTATTATGGATGACCCCATCCTAAGGATAGGGCATCAATAGTTTACTTCTAAGGTCATTAGTAGAAAAGCCCTTTAAGTCTTATTTACTTATGCCTAAAAGTTGCTTTACAGTTTTAACTAACTTTTCAGATAACTCTTCCTAGTAAGCTGTGTGAGGTGAGGAATAACACTGTATACCGTAATACTTCTATCCTGCATTTTCCCCTCTGCGGGGTATATAGCCATTTCTTCATCCTTTCAGGGCTGCTAGGAGGAGCTTCTATGCACATTCTGGTCTCTAATCGTCTATACACACAGAAGGACACATCATTGAAAACATTATACAGCAGTACTGAGCAGTGGAAATGTGATTTTAGTGGCCCAAAACAGTAAACAGTGATTTACTATTAGCTGCAGATAGAATCTGTGTTAGGCTGGCTTCACGCGACCAGACTTGGAGTCCGCAGTCGGCGTCCGTGCGGAGGATCCGCAGCAAATCATGGGCATTGTGAAGCATGTAAATTCACTTCTTCGCTCTCACAATCGCAGATACATGTTGTATATTCTTAGAACGGAGGAAAAACAAATCGCAGCGTGCTCTAGTTTGTTGCAGACAGCCTCCATTGAAATTAATGGAGGCCGTCCAACCTGCAGCCCATATGTAATTAACATTGCATATAGGCCGCGGATACCCAAGTCATTGCCTAGCAAATATGTGTTGTGCATGACTGCCGGCGAACTGCTGCGGTCATCCACATTACAGATGATGCAGGTACACAGGGTCACAACCTGATTCCGCTGTGGGATCCCACACACAGAATCCGTCTCGCCCGTATGCAGCGGGCCTTAGTCCTTCTATTCTCTCCGCCCTGCTCTCATAGACTTCAATGAGCAGGATGACTCATTTCCCCCATCCCCTACTTCCTGTTTTGCCATTATCCCTCTTCTGTAACAACAGATAGTGACACCTGATAGCAGACAACAAGCTGGAAAGAAGGGAACCCCCTAGTGGCCAGTGTATTAGAGGGCTTTTTCAGCACAAAAACATCCCGTTAGGTACATAAAGCATCTTCTACTTCTGCTCGCCATCATGGAAGCACAAGTGCTTTGAAAAGTTAGTGACCATTTAACCTTGTTCTAATAAGTCCACAGGCAACATTTACATGGAGGTTGTATCCTTAAAGGGTTTTGTGGGCCAATACGTTTGAGGACATATCCTCAGAATAGGCCATCAATAGTGGACTGGCTGAAGTCCATCATATGGGACCCTGGTCAATCATCTGATTGGGTGCCGCTGTCAGCACCATAACACATTGGGGCACGGAGGGGAAGCAGTTCGCTCTGATCCCAATAGTAACCGATACTGGTAATTGCAGGCTGGGGTCTCATTAAAATTGAAGATAGTTGCGGAAGGGTCGCGGGTCAGGCGGCTTCCACTGACTCCAAATGGAAGCCATCTGTGTGGAATTCGCACAAGAATAGAGCAAGCTGCGATTTTGGTCAATTCCTACTTATTAGAATGGTCCTTGATAATAAACTGACCAAAGTGTCCTTCTGCTGGGACACCTGGTGATCAGCCATAATCTGTGTGGAATCTGGGAAGTAAGTGTTCCATTTCCCCACAGCGCTCCCACAGGGAACATGAAGTATTACTATCCACATTACCGGGCTGTCTGTGTAAGGGCCCGTCCACAAAGTCTTTTGCAGCATCCATTTAAGGTATGGTCTTCAGAAGCATGTCCTGGCTTGACCGCGGGTCTTTGGACCCAAACTCTGAGCAGCATACACACGGATGATACTCGGAGTTCAGGTCTGGAAACCCACAGTCAGGCTGGAACACACTTCCGAAGTCCGTGTGTTAAAATGAATGCTGTAAGAGACAGTGCAGACGGGTCCTTATACAGGAAAGACTGGGTCCTCCAGAGACGCTCTTTATAACCTCCCTGGACTATGTTCAGGAGACGAGGATCCCATGTATTAAAGGGGTATTCCTAGCTAAGCATTTCATAGAGAAGGGTCCTTTTACAACAAGCTGTCAGGCGCAGAAGCCCGATCGTTCCTGGTGGTGCTGTAAGTGAATTCTTCCCTCCTGCCATTTGCATATTTCCCAGAGGATTATGGGTGGTCATATAAATCTCACACCTTCTAGGTGCTCTCCTTAAGGAGAAAGGATACCCTTCCTAACCCATGGTTAAGATGAGAAACCTGCGGCCGTTTTCTGACCACCTCACCCGGTTTTACGGAAACCATCAAGACAGGAGCATTATACATCTGTGGGCTTCTCATCGCAGCCACGAAATGCTGAGATGGGACTACTCCTACAGCGGAGAATTCCCCAATAGAGAGTATTAAAATAGTTTTACTAAACTGGACAACCTCTTTAAGAAAGGGCGTTTGCAAGTGATGGAATCCCACTAGGATGGTGGAGGTGCCTTAAAGGGACGCCTTACAGGGAAAGCTTGATTCTATTAATTGGTCAGACATCAGTGATGTCATCGCCTACCAATATGTTGTCATATGCATCACTGGAAAATACTCTTAACTCCCAGTCCTATGGGCCACAAGCTCCAGAGGAAAATGGCGGCCTGAACCCAGCGTTGGATTGTGACGTTTCCCCATTAGTGGTCGTAGCGCTATATACACTATATATCCAGCGCACGTTATACAATACTTTCTACTAGAACTCCTTCCCAGAACTGAAGATTAGACGACAAGTAACCTCACAAGAAAAAGCAATTTCTCCCCCATTCCCACTCCCACACGCGCCGCGTCCTGCGAACCCTGCGGATTAGAACATTCATTTCCTCCGTACGTTCAGGGCTCTGGAGATAGGGGTGTGAAAAGGCGAGATTGTGCGGCTAATCTGTCCGCCCACTTAACCCCTTAACGACCAGCCCATAGTGTTTTTACGTCCTCCCGAAGTGGGCTCTATTCTCTGAGGACGTAAAAACATGCTTCCTGCAGAGAATAGTGCCCCTCGGGCTGTGGACGTGACAGCTCCATGCTGTCGGTGTCCGCAGGTAGCTGACAGCATGGAGCTGTCATCCCGGGCTGTTCGGGCACCCCCCCGGCATTGCGATCGGCGCTATGCAATGGATAGCGCCGATCGCAAAAAAAGTAAACAAAAGTACACAAAAGTTAAAGATTCAGCTGCTCCGATGGATCGGATCCATCGGAGCAGCTGAAATTACTCACCCAGGTCCAGCACGCTGCTCCCCGCTCTCCTGCCGCTCCGGGGCCCGAAGCCGGTCTTCTGCGCATGCGCGCCAGGCGGCATTACGTCAGCCGCATGCGCAGAAGGCCCGGCGGCGCGGGAGATTTAAAATCTCCTGGCTCCCGGCTCCTGTAGGTAGCCGGGAGGCAGGAGATGTCAGCGGGGACTGCGGTGAGCGGTCCCCGGTACCGCGATCGCCGTTATCCAATGGTTAGCGGCGATCGCGAAAAAGTAAAAAAAAAGTTTTAAAAAAGTCAGTTTCACCTCCCCTCATGGATCGGATCCATGAGGGGAGGTGAAAATACTCACCCCCAGTCCTCAGCGGTGTCCCGATGTCCCGGGACCCGAATCCCCGTCTGCGCATGCGCGCCCGATGATTGACATCGGGCGCGTGCACAGACGGGCTCGAGCCCCGGGGAATTTAAAATTCCTCTGCTCCTGGCTGCCATGTGTAGCTAGGAGCAGAGATTATACCGGGGACATGATCACTGTCATCCAATGGATGACAGTGATCATGTAGAGTGAAAAAAAAGTGTAAAAAAGTTAAAAAAAAAAAAAGTAAAAAAAAGTTTTGAAAAGTTTAAAAAGCGTACGTTTCATCTCCCCTCATGGATCATATCCGTGAGGGAGGATGAAAGTACGTACCTAAGGCCCCCAGATTTATCCGCGGACCTTACCACAGCTTTTGCACACGCGCCCGTCGCCAAAATGGCGGGCGCATGCGCAAAAGCTGTGGATTGCCAGGATAATTTAAATTCTCCCTGCTCCTGGCTACAAAACGTAGCCAAGAGCATGGAGATTTAATGGGGGTCCGCGGTGAGCGGTTCCTGGTCACGTGTTCGCCATTATCCAATAATGGCGATCACGTAAAAGTAAAAAAAAAAATTAGAAGTTTCATCTCCCCTCACTGATGCGATCGGTGAGAGGAGATGAAACTTTTTACCGGAGGCCTGCGTATTTGAATCCCGACGCGATCTTCCTCCGTGGACCTTCCCGAATTCTGCACATGCGATTGCCGGCAAAAAGCCGGACACATGCGCAGCAGTCGGGGAGCCCAGGAAATTTAAAATCTCCTTGCTCCCAGCGACCAACGGTCACAGAGAGCCTGGAGCAGTGACGGGTGGCCTCGTTGAGCGGTCCCCGATCACGTGATAAAAAGGTAGCGATCTACCTTAGGCCGGTCTCACATGACCGGATAGGAATTACGGATTCTGCATGCTTCTGATCCACGGTAATACGCAGATCAATCGCATTGGATTACACAATTCCGCTCACATTAGCGGGTCGGAATTGCGTAATCCACTCGCAGAAAAGAGAACGCAGCAGGTTCTATTTTACCGCGGATATCCGCAACATAGAGCCCATTGTGCTCCATGGTCGCGGATATACCCGCAGCCCATACGCAACTACATTGTGTACGGGCTGCCTGTACCCGCGTCATCGCTAAGCGATGGTGCGGGAAATACAAACAAAGGTGTACTGTGCATGACCGCCTGTGTGAGTAGGCAGTTATGCGCAGTACATTACGCAGCCGTACGCAGGGTCACAGCCGGGCTCACAGATGGGATCCGCTGTGGGCCTCCGCAAGCGGATTCTGCCTGCACCCGCGTGAGCCCGGCGTTATTCAGACCGCTACCTGTGATACGTATTTTACAAGAAGCCCCGGGAACGTTCGCCTTCCTGCAGTTCCAGGAGCACCTTGTTGAGCGCCTTCTGTGTGAGACCGCCGCACCTCATCAAGCTTACGGAGACTCACGGAACGCCACTTTTTACACCCCATACCCGCCACTGAGGTCATGAAATACCCCCAAAAAGCATGAGAGGAGGGGGGGGGGGGGATACCCGGTTTTATTGCCCCATGGGCCCATTCCAACCAGCCTCCGTAATTACCCCTGTCTTCGGAAATACTACACAGTTCACATTTTTACTTTTATCTAAGATTTGCGAACGCCAAAAAGGGCGCGGAGTGTGTGGGGGAGGGGGGGAATTTTTAGGGAGTCAATCTTTATTCTGTACAAATAAGCAATGGGGCCTGGAATTTATTCAGTTGTGCCCTAAAATCCAACAGGTGTTCCGTCCTTTATAGGCCTTGCCATGCGTTCTGTAAGTAGATTAGGGCCACAATGGGTATGTTTCTGAACTCGGGACAAACGGGGGTATCCATTTTGGGGTGAACGTCTTCATTCCTATGTGCACTGTACAAAAAAACTGTTTTTAAATTGAAAAAATTGCCAAAAAAATTGAAAATCGTAACTTTTTCCTTCTGCTTTGCTTAGATTCATTCAAATACTGTGGGGTCAAAATACGCAGTACACCCCTAGATGAATTCGTTAAGGGGTCTAGTTTTCAAAATGGGGTCATTTGAGGGGGTTCTTTATAGTTTTGGCCGCTCAATGGCTCTATAAGTGGGCAATGGGGCCTGAAATTTATTCAGTGGTACCCTGAAATCCAACGGGTATTCCTTTCATTGTAGGCCTAGCCATGGGTCCTGTAAGTCTATTAGGGCCACAATGGGTATGTTTCTGAACACGGGACAAACAGGGGTATCCATTTTGGGGTGAAAGCCTTCATTTATATGTGTGCTGTACAAAAAAAACTGTTTTTAAATTGACACAATAGCCCAAAAAATGAAAATCCTATTTTTTTCCTTTTGCTTTGCTTGAATTTATTCAAAAACTGTGGGGTCAAAATATGCAGTACATCCCTAGATAAATTCGTTAAGGGGTCTAGTTTTCAAAATGGGGTCATTTGTGGGGGTTCTATATGGTTTTGGGCGCTCAAGAACTCTACAAGTGGGCAATGGGGCCTAAAAGGACTTCAAGCAAAATCTATGTTCTGAAAGCCACCGATTACTCCTTTTATTTTGGGCCCCGTTGTGCATGCAGACATAAGATTAGGGCTACAATGGGTATATTTCTGAAAACAGTACAAACAGGGGTATCCATTTTGGGGTGTAAGTCTTCCTTCATATGTGTGCTGTACAAAAAAAGCTGTTTTTAAAATGACAGAATTGCCAAAAAAACAAAAATCCAAATTTTTTCCTTTTGCTTTGCTTGAATTTATTCAAAAACTGTGGGGTCAAAATACGCAGTACACCCCTAGATAAATTCGTTAAGGAGTCTAGTTTTCAAAATGGGGTCATTTGTGGGGGTTCTCTATGGTTTTGGGCGCTCAAGAACTCTACAAGTGGGCAATGGGGCCTAAAAGGACTTCAAGCAAAATTTGTGTTCCGAAAGCCACTGGTCGCTCCTTTCATTTTGGGCTCCGTTGTGTATCCAGACATAAGATTAGGGCCACAATGGGTATGTCTCTGAACACGGGACAAACAGGGGTATCCATTTTTGGGTGCAAGTCTTCCTTCATATGTGTGCTGTACAAAAAAAGCTGTTTTTAAAATTACAGAATTGCCGAAAAAACGAAAATCACAATTTTTTCCTTTTGCTTGGTTTGAATTCATTCAAAAACTGTGGGGTCAAAATATGCAGTACACCCCTAGATAAATTCCTTAAGGGGTCTAGTTTTCAAAATGGGGTCATTTGTGGGGGTTTTCTATGGTTTTGGGCGCTCAAGAACTCTACATGTGTGCTATGGGGCCTAAAAGGACTTCAAGCAAAATTTCTGTTTTGAAAGACACTGACTACTCCTTTCATTTTGGGCCCCGTTGTGGACTCAGATATAACAATAGGGCCACAATGGGTATATTTCTGAACACGGGAGAAATAGGGGTATCCATTTTGGGGTGTAAATCCTGATTTTCATGTAAACTATAGGAAAAAAATATGTCTTTAAAATGACAGATTTGCAAAAATATGAAATTTTACTTTTTCTCCTCTAAATTGAATTAATTCCTGAAAAAAAACTGTGGGGTCAAAATACTCATGACACCCCTCAGTGAATATATTAAGGGGTGTAGTTTTTAAAATGAGGTCATTTGGGGGGGGTATCTATTATTCTGACACTCATGAGCCTTTCCAATCTCGGCTTGGTATAGGAAAACAAAGTGTTCCTCAAAATGCTAAAAAGTAATGTTAAATTTGTACGTCTCCTAAATAGTTAAAAAAAAAACAAAAGTTTTTCCAATGTGCGCCCAAAATAAAGTAAACGGGTGGAAATATAAATCTTAGCAAAAATTTCTATATTATGTTTGCACATATTTAAGATATTGCAGTTGGAAATGTGAAAAAATGACGATTTTTTCAAAATTTTCCCAATTTTGGCGCTTTTAATAAATAAACACAATTTCTATCGGTCTTTTTTTTCCGCCTAAATGAAGTACAACATGTGGCGAAAAAACAATGTCAGAATCGCTTGGATATGCAAAACCTTTCTGGTGTTTTTCCATGTTAAAGTGACACATGTCAGATTTGCAAAATTTGGCCTGGTCATTAAGGCGTAAACAGGCTTGGTCACTAAGGGGTTAAAGAAACGCCAAAGTAAAAAAACTTCCTTCTCATTAGAAGCAGCAACTCAAGCATCTAATGAAATGTCGCCGTCGTCTCACACGGATTAACCCTCTGCTTGCTGCTAGTGAATCGTATCACCCTCAAGCACATTCAGAGGTGGAGACCTTGTACAGAACTAACAAGTCTCGCAGCTGAGGGTTTGTTACAGTTCTGTTCCGTCTAGACAAGTCTTTGCCATTAGTGATGCGATGTGGCGGTAACAGTCCAGCGTAATGCTTTGGTTGGCGGTTATATGGCGCAGGGAAGGAACTTCTCATTGCACCCCATTGCCGATGGGATGGGTCACCATAATTATGGGATTGAAGCCAGAGTAGGAGTTCCTGTGATGTCAGACGAAGACGCCTCATAGCCGCGTGTGGGAGGAGCTTATATAAAGTCCAGTTCCCGCCAGTTAGTGTCCGTGTGACCAGAAACGACTGCCAGTCACAATAGGCAAGTAGAGGGTCTCTTCGTGGTGGCAGTGTGTAGGCTAGCTGCTGTCTGGTCAGAAGTGGCAGAAGCTGGGCAGTGCGACTTACCTCAATGAAGACCCTAAGACTAGCTCCACCCAAGTAAAGGCCAAGCAAGGTGGGACAAGAAGAGGGCAGCGAGCAGCCGGACTCCGAACTGACCAAGTGCTGAATCACTATGACCAGATGTCGGTGCAGCGAGTAGGGCACCCTACTACGAGGCAACCCGAGATCAACGCTTCAGATGGCAGTCTGGTGGACCTCAGAGGGGCGACAGCAGCAGGCTGCCACTAGGCTGGTCATTATCTTTTACCAACCATTAATGGGCGATAAAAAAATAATTGCAGCAACCCAACAAGCATTTCACTCACCCAGCTGGTCGCCACTGCCGAGACCCCTGACCTCTCCCCCCAGCATCTGCGTTCCTGCTCACAGATGCCGGCCAGTACACAGCACTGATGTAGGTAGGAGGGCACAGGGGTTACAGCAGTGGCGCAGCAGGCTGGGTGAGTGAATTGCTTCTAGTGCTGCTACCGAGCCGAAGCCTAATAGGGATGGCACTAATACTGCTGGTACTACTATGGGGGCCACTATTAACACTGAGGTCACAGTTACCGCTGGGACCACCAAAGGAGATTATAGGCAACTTAATTGCATATGGGCGGTGTTGAAAAAGCACCCCTAGAAAACAATGGGTGCTCTCACGGGTAATACGTCGCAAAATAGAACATGCAGCATCCTTTTTTGCGCTTGCATATTAGGTAATTTCTACACGCTAATGTGAGCGGGACTGCATATAGCAATGTATTTGATTGCCCGCGAATTACTACGTATCACGTTCGGTGTAAACAGTCCAACGATTTAACGATTAGCCAAAGTTTGTTCGCTTGTTGCTCATTTTATCCAGACATAAAAATACTCATTCGCAACTCGTTGCGTGTAAACCGCGACTAATCATTTGTTTATGTTCACTGGAACAGCTGAACTGCAGATTCTGGCCACAGTGAATGGGCCGAGCTGCAGTACCAGACACAACCCTATGGACAAGGGTGGCGCTGTGTTTGGAAGAAAGCGGCCATATTTACCAACTTAACCGCCAGCACTGTTCCTTTAAAATCATATCACCACCTCACCCCTTCCCAATGCCTCTCCGAGCCAAAAACCCGTCAGCAGAATAACCCTTTCCTGCCATTCTCCCGCCACGTGCGAGGACATCACAGTGCCTGTCAGTCTGGGGGACGACTTCCTATTCACCGATTTCCAAAAACATTTCCAACTGCGAGACGCGTCTATTTAGACATCTTCCCAGGAAATGGACCAAATCCGGTCAACTTGTTGACAAGACAGCGGAGCAGGAAACAATACTCCGCCGGGGAGGCTTTGTTCGCCGGTAAATATCTTGTTATTTATAGGGACGTCCGTTATAAGAGGTAAATGTAAGGACAAAGTCACCATTTATCTCATCTGTCAGGATGGGAAAGAAGATCCGTAAACACCACGACTACTCCATGTATATGCAGATATTGTATGGATGTAGCAGAGCCGAATCTGTAACTGGCGGGCTTTTCATTATGCTCGGGGGAGTCACGGCCAGTGAGATATTTCATATACAGCAACCAATGCAGAGAAAATGTAGTATTACTGGACAGCTATTCACATTAATGGTGGTCCTGTAATTAAAGGGATGGCGCACAGTTTACCCAGATGGAAGCCCATCTTATGGAGCAGATCCCCTTCTGGCCATACTGGATACTGCAAGACGTCTGACAGCTCCATGTCGGGCCAAGAAGCGGTTCTAAGGCAGATCGGAAAGTTTGCATGTAGAAAATAACTTCTCATCCCCAGTGCCTTGGGGGCGGGACGTCTCTCTGAAGTGCCCTTGGCACTCTCCATTGGACTATTCTGATTGGGCAGTAAGCCTGTCAATCAAAGCGGTGGATCAAGTTAATGGGGGGTATGGAGGGTACTACATAGAGAAGTCCTGATGGCACTTGTAGCGCTGGGGATTATGTTACTTTCTGTGTGACAGAACATAGAGGTAGTTCGGCTTTAAAACCCCTTCCGACCCCTACATGGGGCGGTCAGCAGATTTGCAATATCAGAACTGTTGACAGACTCTCTTTAAAAGAATTCAGATTTGCTTTACAGCAGCCACATGGACATGCATAGTGAAGAGGACTTATTGACTTCTATGGGAGAGTGTTCTGGGCATGCTCTGCTCCGAGACCAGTGCAGCAAGGGGACGGAGGTGAGCTGTGACCACCACCTATTGACGTCTATGGGAGAGAGTGTTGTGGGCATGCTCTGTTACTAGTGCAGCAAGGGGGCGGAGGTGATCTGTGGCCACCACCTATTGCCTTCTATGGAAGTTTGTTGTGGGCATGTTCGGAACAGAAGAACCTCTATACGCCAGCATCTACCACCAGGGAAAAAAATTGGCTGCCCCACTACATTAGATGGTCAGCTGACTTTTGTGGAAATTGGCAAGTTTAATCTAGTGTGAATGGCCGCCTTGGATAGAACCTGCCATGTTGTACAGTCAGCGGTGCTGGCTACATAGCTCTGTAGACGCACTCCTGCCGACTATTGCTGTATTTCCCCCCCCCCCACACTCCGCTCCGTTCGCCCATATGAACTCTTCTTAGTTCGGACTACAGGTGCTGCAATTCTGTCAAATGGGCAGTCCTCAGCGCTCACGTGACGGGTGGCGTAATGAAATGCGACGTCACCCACTGACAGTGGGCAAATTGATTGGCGCTTGTTTAAAATGTGCGCGTTACAATAAAAAATTTTCCGTACGAACCAACGTTCGTAAAAACTATCGTTCGGCTGATAATCGCCTCGTGTAACAAGGTCCTTGAAGACGGTCAACACTAAAGATGATAGATAGATGGCCATTACGAGGAGGAAGCCCACGACGGGACCTACACTACATGGTAGGACATAGTCAGGTGTGACATAATAGTAAGGCACCGGGCCGGCAGCGATGGGCACCGTGTAGCCACAGGCCTACACAGTGTCCAGACACGAGGCTCACGCGACCTACACCCCGGCTGTACATTCTGATTGACACGTCTGAACATCAAGCCTTGTTCTGAAGGTCAACGCTCCACCGTAGAGAGGACATTGATGTCTAAATGTGAAGACAGCCAAGTAAGATGTTCCCATCATCCCAGGGTAGCCGCCGGTCACTGTCAGGAGGCTGGAGCTCGCGGCTGCCAGGCCTGAAGACGTCTCGCACGCCGCACACTTTGGGCCCGTCTCGAGCAGTGTGTGTGTGGGCTTTAATTGGCCGCTCACCGCTCTCAGCTGTTAAGTCTAGTTCATGTGTGTTTTGGCAGATGATGTTGTGCATTTCTCCGGGACGCAGCCCATCCCACCGCCGTCGCGTCTCGCCTTAAAGGAATACACTGCCATTCCCTGCCTTTGATTCATCCCTAGATCATCAGTAATTGGAAGCAGAAACTCGGTCAGTGGCATGTCTGGGTCAGCGGGAGCACGTCCAATACTGTCGCAGGCGGCAGGTAGGACGCAGAAAGGACGTGCGAGCGAGAAAGAGAACCAACTATTACCAGGTGATGAAATTGTCCTGCAAGAATATCGGCCCCCGCGGACAGGAAGCTTCTTGTAGTTGCTGCAGATTAGATGGAGGTGCTGATGTGTTCTGGCCAGCTGACAGGAAGGGGTCAGCGATTCATGCTGCTTGTGCCAAATTCTGACCTCCCATCAGCAACAGAGATCTGGATCCATCCGACCAGGAGATGTTTTTCCGCTGATCACTGATACAAGTTTTCTGCTCTTTTTCCCGCTGGAGTCTCGCCTTTCTGTTTCTCTTAGACACAATGGCGCTGGAACTGGTCGTCTGCTGCTATAGCCATCCTTGCTGAGGAACGGCGAGTTGTACGTTCAGACGAGTTAGTTTGAGCGCCAACGTTGTATTTGGGTGTTTGTGACTGTGCAGCACCAATTGATTAGAATGATTCCTGACATCCTCCTCCGACCCCTTTTGGTAAGGAGTGGTTTCAGTCCATGGGATCCTATTTCGCTGGAGGTTTTGCCTCGAGCACACAATTCTCCGTATACTCTTCACACGTTGCATGAGAAAATCTCATGCTGTTGACCGTGATATCCTCACCCCAACTAGTCTAGCACCGATGACCGGGCCACGTTGGAAGTCTCACAGATCGCTGGATATTCCAATCTAATGTGGATTCACAGTGAAACAGATCTACAGAAAACTTGTCATCTGATTTTATGCCGCACTCCGGGGTCACCGGGAGAATGTCCATACAGGGAAGTGGCATTTGTTAAAGGCTCAAGTGCATTAATAAAAGGGGCCAGTCAGTATATATAGCAATGATTACTTGCTAAATAAACGATTGTTTTAGCGATCATCGGCGCGTCTAAACGCACGCCCATCGTGCACTGCTAGCTGATCGTTAAATTCAGTCCAACCTAAAAATCGTTGTTCAGCCTTATCAGTAGTTCTCCACGGGGAGTGCTGATAGCATTGTTTCCCGCTGGAGAACAAGGGATCTGAGTGCAGATAAGAGCCCTCCAGCTATTAACTTCTTTCAGCTAAGGCTTCATTTGCATACTAAATTGCTCTTTAGTAGCTGAGTAGCTACTTAATTCTTTATGCAAAGTGATCGCTCAAAGCTGTCACTCAAACTGTTGTTTGAGCGATCTTTGAGCAATCTTGGCCCGTGTAAATGGGCCTTAACGCAGCACCCCGACTTCCTTTCCTCCTGGTTAAGAGCATAAAAAATTGCCAACTAGCACCAGAAAGCAGCCCCATTAACTGCTAGGGCTGCAGGGAAAAGGTCAAATTTCCTGCCGCTACAATGTCATTCTCCAGTCCAATCATCCTAGGGGGAGGGGGGGGGGGGCATGCTACTAGTCCTGCTTCTGGATCTAATGTCTCCAATGCTTCCAGCCAACGTTCAGCAGCCACATGCCCAATGCTGGACCCTAAGTGGACCAGACCAGAGCGGTGCACAACACAGCACTCATTTAGCCCCTTGATACAGCCACGACGACCAGTTCTAGTCCTGAAGAGCACAACGTGGAGTGCATGTATGCCAGGCGGTCAGGGGCGCCATGTAACAGACAGCGGGTGCACGGACATTGCCAGCGATTCCACATGTAAAGTTTCTTTGCATTCGACTGAGCAGGAAGCGCTCCAAGTCCGGCTTACGGCAAAGTTCTGCATGAGAGTGCCAAGAGAGCGGTGGAGTAATGAGGCCGCAGATTATCAAAGGGCATTGTGGGAGAGATGAAGCACTGGATAGCGCTGCGGTAATGAGCACAGGAGGGGGCACATACAGGAGCCGAGCACAATGTATCCTCCGGAATGCCCCAGCAGCAGTCGCAACGGTTACTTGTTCTTCCCAGGAAGCCTTTCTGTGCAACGATGGATAATCCGATTATTGTGGGAACCCATCTAACTTAAAGGCGCGCTCGCCCTGCGTCCGAGGCGACTGGAAACAGTCAAGCACAGCTGGGTTACGCCAATTCCGTAACGCCCACGGAAGTGAATGGAGCTGGGGCATCTTCACACGAATGTTTGCAATTGTGCGCTGTATGAATCGGGCTGGTGTTTTGTGCAATATTCATGCGTATTTGCTACTTTTCTGCACATTATACATATAATATTAAAATACTGAGATTTTCTGTCTGATTTATTTCCATGCAAATTTGGTACAATTTTTTCAGAAATTACTTGTGTGAATAGGAACATAAGGCCCATTTGTGTCTAAACGTGCCCATCTTTCACTGTTCAGCCGAACGACGGTTTTCAGTTCTGCTTGAGAATCGTGGTTCAGCAGAACAGCTGCTAAGCAGGACCGCACGCTGTGTTCTGCCCTTGGAGAGCTGATTATAGCTTATAACATTGTTACAGCTGTTCTCAGTCCAGCCCTGATTAGCAGGACCACAAGCTGTATCTGCTGTCCATGGTGCTGAATTCCCCAAGGGGAGCCCGTAGCTAAACACAGCTAATTACAGAGCTCAGACCTCCTGCTGAGTTCTGTAACAGCTCCCAGAAGCTCATTTGCATGCAAATGAAGCGAATAAAAGTACTAATAGCAATTAGTGCCTATTAGTACTTTATGCAAAACAATCGTTGATTTTTCAATCTTTTGAAAGATATCTGTGTGTGTAAATGGGCCTTTACTGAAACAATGTAGTTGCGCTCTTTCCATAACTTGGGAGCTGCAGAAAAAGCGCAGCTCACTGTGTAAAGCAATTTTTGTGATGACCATTCACTTCTATGGGAGTTACAAAACTCAGTGCAGCGCGCTCAGCTGTTTCTGTAATTCCCGCCACCAGCAGTCACCGCATAACACTAGATTGGGGGCGTCGAGTGCCGCAACTCAAGATCACTGCAGGTACCAGAGGTGTGACCCCGCAGGTAGGAGATATGGCATATCCTTGAGATGGGGACATCCTTCTAGTTAGGTACACCAGCTCAGCACACCATATCACACATGATAGGATGAGGATGAGATACGCAGCTCGGCAGACAGCAATTAGGGGGGCTTTAGAGGGGACAACCACCATCTGAATAGTCCCTCCTAAACTACAGTTGTATAAACAGCCAACAACTCGGGTGACCGGTGAGATTTCATAACAGTCGCTTCATTTCAGCTCACCTAAAAAAAGTCGCTGGTTGATTAATCCTCACCTGGTGCAAACAGGTAATCTTCTTGCAATGACTGCCAACAACTTTGCAGAGAGGCGTGTTCTTGCTCAGCGGGCTCCTCCCACCGAGCACTGATTGGCTTCCACCTTTTTTAAACATTTTGCCCTCCCACTGAATTCTCATTGGTTCCTGAAAACCCATAAATCCTCGACTGAACAGTCCCTGCCAGTCTTTGAAAGAATATTCGCTGCAGCGGTCTATCGCCGGTTTGGTCTTCGTCAGGACGCTCTGTGCTGCGGCCTCTCGCTCGAATGAGAAGACCACTCGCACGCATTTATGTGCATTCAGTGGCGACCGTTGAGTGTGCTGCATTAGGGAGAGGTCCAAATGTCAAAAACACGTCTGCCTAAACTCACGTCCCCTAATTAGTCATCAAATACTTCGGCCCGTGGAAGTATTCCCAACCATTTCTTCAGCAGTCACAGAACTGAACCATCGCACCGCGAGCGCAGATACAACAACCGTCCCGCCGCTCAATATAGGTCCTAAAGCGTCAGATAATTGGAAATCCCCACTTCGGTGCGAGGTCTGCAATTTTTTAACATACGCAGTCGGGTTACATTACTATGACCGCCTCCGACTTTTAAAGTCACCAGCATGTAGCCCATGAAGGAAGGGGCGTGCTATGGGTAGGTGTATACTGTGCGACGGGCCGACTGCTCACATATCACTAGGGGGAGAGTTATCAGACTTCCAAAAGGGACAGATGTTGGTTTTTAGGCCAAGGGTGGCGGCATTCCTCCAACAGCGCAGTTTGAGAACGGTTCACGAGCCGCTGTGGTGAAAGTGCATCACAGGAATGGTGGGTAAGGCTGAAAAAAAGGACACATGTCCATCTAGCTCAGCCCATTACCCCCCCACTCCTCGTCCCCAATTTTTATTGCAGAAGGCGGCAAAACCCCCATTAGGTAGAAGCAAATCTTAAATTTATGGAGACGTAAATTCCTATCAGGAACGCCATCATTGGGAATAACCGAAGTGGAAGATGCGGAGCACCGCGTGCCGTTGATGTGAGAGGTGACCGTTGGCTATGAAGGTGCACGAGAGCCGACCAATGGCCTACAGTGGAGCAGCCCATGACAGTGAACCAGGGGGCCACCAGACTTGTCCAATACAATTCAATGAACCCAACAGTGTATGGAGCTCCGAAGCAGACGGACGGTCACTGCTAACAAAGGGGTGTCCGAAGAATAGGCTTCAGTTTGCACAGCAGTATGGGAATTGGCTAAAGTTTGCCTTCTCTGATCAGCCACCTTTTCTGCTTCATTGGCCGGATGGACATTGGCGAGTCGGGTGGTGGGCAGGGACATCATGGAACAAAGAGCCAGCAAGCATTGCTGGAAGAACACAAGCGAGTGGCAGCAGCGTTATGGTCTGGGGAGGTTTTTCGTGGTGTTCTCTGGGCCGCTCATCCATGTGGAAGACACTCTGAACTGATCTGGTCACGAATCCATCCTTGAAGATCACATACACCCATACATACTGATTGTCTCCCCTTCCAGCAAGACAAGGCAACATGTCACATGGCAAGAAATGTCCCACAGGGATTGGTAGGGTAAGACCAAGACTTCCAAGTACTTCCCTGCCCACCAATTCCCCAGACTTCAACCCAATTGAACATCTGTTGGACCATCTCGGTCATAGTGTTCGCTCTATGGATCCTCACCTATGTACTCTCCAGCAACTGTGGGCATGGCTCCAGATACCCGAAACCACCTACCTGCACCTCCCTGAGTGACTCCCAGCCCGTCTGTCTGTACGGCACATGGTGGTCACTCTGGGTATTAGCTGGTGGTCAGAATAATGCAACTTGATGCTGTACGTTCCTCACCAAGCAGAAGCTAATCCCCTGCCGTCAGCAGACGGGAACATTATTTCCATTAGACCCAATGCCCACGGGCGTTCGCCTCCAGATCCCGCAGCAAATACTGCCCATAGACATGCTATGCAAAATGCTTTTCCATGCCCATGAGTGGAAATCAACTGTGATTTGCCGCTGGCAGGGCAAAAAAAAATAATTTTTTTAAATCGCAACAGGTCCTATTCTAGTGCGAGCCTCGCACGGCCAGCTTCCATTGCATTCCAATGGAAGCCGTCCGTCCCACGGCGATTCGCCGCAGATCCGTGTCATCGCCGATGCGTTATTCTCTGCACTGCACATGTGCGGCTGCGAACCAGCCAGCGGATCCACAACACACAGAAGAGAACTGGCAGGTACGCAGGAGTCACCGCCGGGGCACACTGTCCCAATCCCACTGCGAAATCTCGCAGTCGGAATCCGACCCAGCCGCGTGCATTGGGTCTTAGGAGTTTGTAAACTGAACAGACCAAATACTTCTGACAGCTGAGGGTTTGTTACAATTACCTCCAGTGTAGACAATCTTCTGTAAACCAAACACAGCACAAATCGCTCTTATCCCAATAGTTCACACAATCCTGAGAATACAATGTATCAAGGCAGGTAAAGTGTAACAGAGTGGATACAATTGTAGCAAGCCTCCAGCTGTGAGAAGTTTTAGGTCTGTACCAATTTTCAGCTTCTGAATAGAAACAGGCGTTGTTCTACTTCAGTGACAACAAGCAGAGGTCCTGCAAATAATGAAGAATGGAAATGTAAAGCACATTAGAAAGCTGCCGAACTTCTGCTTATTAATGATTCTACTTTGCAGAAGGGGTTTTCCAGGTTTCTATCCCTCGGAGCCCCCGCCGCGCCTTCTTGGGAGGTACATGCTGCACTTCTGGCTCACACAGGATTTCTTTATTTACAGTATCTGCGCCAAACTGACCAGTAAAACCGTGAGATGCCGCGCTCCCATCTCCGCGATGTCGGGATTAATAAGAACCTTTAAATATTTATAGTAGACGTCTTTAAAGGAATGACACGTTCAGCTGGAATGTGATGGAGGACGGGCAGGGAGACATCCCAGATAGATCGGCTCATCTCCATCATCTTCTGTCTTGTAGGCTCACACACCCCAAACACCACACAGGGGAAGGTCTGATAGAAAGGTCAATCACATTTAGCATGAGCTCATACCCTCCTAAAGTGGAGGAGAGACCTGCTTGAGTCATCACAAAGACAGCGTGAGAGAACGTAATAGGTGGATTTGGTTGTGAGTTCCCATTCCGGTCCACTCCGGAGCTGCACTCACTATTCTGCTGGTGGAGTCACTGTGTACATACATTACTTATCCTGTACTGGTCCTAAGTTACATCCTGTATTATACCCCAGAGCTGCACTCACTATTCTGCTGGTGGAGTCACTGTGTACATACATTACTTATCCTGTACTGATCCTGAGTTACATCCTGTATTATACCCCAGAGCTGCACTCACTATTCTGCTGGTGGAGTCACTGTGTTCATACATTACTTATCCTGTACTAATCCTGAGTTACATCCTGTATTATACCCCAGAGCTGCACTCACTATTCTGCTGCTGGAATCACTGTGTACATACATCACTTATCCTGTACTGATCCCAAGTTACATCCTGGATTATACCCCAGAGCTGCACTCACTATTCTGCTGCTGGAATCACTGTGTACATACATCACTTATCCTGTACTGATCCCGTTACATCCTGTATTATACCCCAGAGCTGCACTCACTATTCTGCTGGTGGAGTCACTGTGTACATACATCACTCATCCTATACTGATCCTGAGTTACATCCTATATTCTACTCCAGAGCTGCAATCACTATTCTGCTGGTGGAGTCACTGTGTACATACATTACTTATCCAGTACTGCTCCTGAGTTATATCCTGTAATATACTCCAGAGCTGCACCCACTATTCTGCTGGTGGAGTCACTGTGTACATACATCACTCATCCTGTACTGATCCTGAGTTACATACTGTATTATACTCCAGAGCTGCACTTACTATTCTGCTTGTGGAGTCACTGTGTGCATACATTACTTATCCTGTATTGATCCTAAGTTACATCCTGTATTAAACTCCAGAGCTGCACTCACTATTCTGCTGGTGGAATCACTGTGTACATACATTACTTATCCTGTACTGATCCTGAGTTACATCCTATATTATACTCCAGAGCTGCACTCACTATTCTGCTGGTGGAGTCACTGTGTACATACATTACTTATCCTGTACTGATCCTGAGTTACATTCTGTCCTATACTCCAGAGCTGCACTCACTATTTTGCTGCTGCTGGAGTCACTGTATATATACACATTACTTATCCTGTACTGATCCTGAGTTACATCCTATATTATACTCCAGAGCTGCACTCACTATTCTGCTGGTGGAGTCACTGTGTACATACATTACTTATCCTGTACTGATCCTGAGTTACATTCTGTCCTATACTCCAGAGCTGCACTCACTATTTTGCTGCTGCTGGAGTCACTGTATATACACATTACTTATCCTGTACTGACCCTGAGTTACATCCTGTATTATACTCCAGAGCTGCACTCACTATTCTGCTGGTGGAGTCACTGTGTACATACATTACTTATCCTGTACTGCTCCTGAGTTACATCCTGTATTATACTCCAGAGCTGCACTCACTATTCTGCTGGTGGAGTCACTGTGTACATACATTACTTATCCTGTACTGCTCCTGAGTTACATCCTGTATTATACTCCAGAGCTGCACTCACTATTCTGCTGGTGGAGTCACTGTATACATACATTACTTATCCTGTACTGATCCTGAGTTACATCATGTATTATACTCCAGAGCTGCACTCACTATTCTGCTGGTGGAGTCACTGTGTACATACATTACTTATCCTGCAGATTTTAGAGCAGAACTCAACAGCTATTGATTATCTGACAGTCATATAACGTATACAAAGGTCAGAGTAGAGGTCGCGGGATAGCCAGCTCAATGACTACTCTTAATACACTCAATGTTAAAAATCCCTCCCCTAGAAGTTGTCGGATGAAACTTTCTCTGATTGTAACGTTGTTATAAGTGATTATAATATCAGAGGAAAAGGATAATTTATTGTGAAGACCGGACCCCTTGTAGGGAGGCTCTTGTACCCTGTTGTACCACCTCTAGCTTGGATACAAGACGTAATATAGGCGGGCATGGAGGCTCTAGTACCCGGTTGTATCCAAGCTAGAGGCGGTACAACAGGGCATTAGAGCCTCCATGCCCTCCCGTATCACATCTTGTATCCAAGCTAGAGGCGGTACAACAGGGCATTAGAGCCTCCATGCCCTCCCGTATCACATCTTGTATCTAAGCTAGAGGTGGTACAAGATGTGATACGGGTGGGCATGGAGGCTCTAGTACCCTGTTGTACCACCTCTAGCTTAGATACAAGATGTGATACGGGCAGACATGGAGGCTCTAGTACCCTGTTGTACCACCTCTAGCTTAGATACAAGATGTGATACGGGTGGGCATGGAGGCTCTGATGCCCTGTTGTACCGCCTCTAGCTTGTGTGTGCGGCCGAGCATTATTCTGCTGCCTCTTGGAAGCCGCCATGGGAGGAACACATGTGGCTGCAGGATGTCCTGAACATTTCGCTGAGCTGTCATTGTCCCTCGTAGAACTACTAGGGGGCTGACTGTCGTATGCGATGTCCCCCAGACCATCACACCAGCAGGGGGCAGCAGACTGTGCACATATTCAGGTCATCGTCTTGTACACCTGTCACAGCCGCCATATTCCTACTGGCGGTTCCGAGTCATGTCTGCACTCATGTGCCTTCTGTACGATTCGTCAAGGGCAATTTAACAACGCACTAAAAAAAAGTCGCCCCAAACACGCACGGCGAGTAAAACAATTTCACGTATGACTGCAATCCGGTAAATACAGACGGCGGATTGTGCTCTCCCAGAAATGATTAATTCATTGTAACAGAAGACTGAGAACGCCAACAGCAGCTTCACAGATAATCCTTCTACTTGAGGGGTTTTGTCAACTAATTTTTATGTAAAATTGCCCAGTAAAGTAAAAACAATGTAACATTGGCCAAATCCGGGGCGGCCCGGCCCACTAGAGGACAGGGGCTCTGACAGAAGCAGAACCCAGTGGGGAGCCCTCAATGGCGGCAGACTACACAGCTGCCATGGGACCCGTGGGGCACGGGGGTCAGGGGCTGAATGCCGCTGCCCATCCCACGACTCTCCGCACTCTAAAAACTCAGAAGCAGTGAAACTATTATTTTCACTCACAGTATTACTGGCTGATGCCACGGCCCTGTGCAGAGCATGACCCAACTCCTGCACTTACTGTACTCAGAGAGGTTCGGGAGTTATGTACTGTAGGGGAACGTGGGTCGCCACTACTTGGCAGGGCCACGGAGGGCTGTCGTCGCCACTACTTGGCGGGGCCACGGAGGGCTGTCGTCGCCACTACTTGGCGGGGCCACGGAGGGCTGTCGTCGCCACTACTTGGCGGGGCCACGGAGGGCTGTCGTCGCCACTACTTGGCGGGGCCACGGAGGGCTGTCGTCGCCACTACTTAGTGGTGCCATAGGGGGAAGGGTTGTCACTACTACTTAGTGGGTCTATAGGAGGGACTGTCACTATTATTTAGTGGAGCCACAGGAAGGATCACCATTACTCAGTGGAGCCACAGAGGGCTATTGTCAATATTATCCAGTTGGGCCATAGAGGGATTGTCACTATTACTATGGGGAGGCACTGAGTGGACAGGGTAGCAGAATTATTGCGAGACTGTGCACAAACAAATTTTGTTCGTTTGTTTTGGGAGGAAGGACCTGGTGGGGGCCCAATTCTGAGTTTTGCTATGGGGCCCCAATAGTTCTATCTATGCCCCTACCAGAATCCTTCCTTCTTGTGGGTCAATGGCTTGTTCCCAGTAGTCTCAGCTACTGAACCACCAATCAGTCTTTCATGACATTTTACGATACCCCTTTACATTTTCCTCCCTCCAGATAAGATTTGATTCAGGAGTCCATCTAGCTTGTCAATATTACTTCGCAGGGCCATGGAGGGTTACCCCAGAGTTCATTCATGATAGCTTTAGGAGCCGACACCTGGCATTGAGAATGGTAATTTTAGGCTTCCGTGTGTCTGCTTGGCCTTTGAAACCTCAATTTATAATGCTTTCAATGAACAGTTTTTATGCTGCCATTGCCTTTGTTGACCATTTGTAACAATCACCAATGGGTGCCAACCGAATACCCAAGGATGTAGTTTAGGTACTGCATTCTTCAGTATTTGGCGGTCTCATTCCGGGTTCTTAAATTCATTCACACTGGAGCATCTAGGGGATTTTTCACTTCAAAATACCAACACACAACCAGGGCGGATCTGGCACAGCAGGTACGACACACTGACTTGTGGCAAAGCTGGCACCCTATGATGCTTCCATAGTTACCGAGCTCATTGGGGGGGCATTCTACTGCTGAAGTTTTTCAATGAAGATTACTTGACTTTTTGGCATAAGAGTTGCTGAAATGGCCAAACTCTTGCCATTAGAAGGTGGGTGTTGGTGGGGTGGTGGTGGTGGGGTGGCGCACACCTTTGGCATACAGTAAAATAAAGTTTATAGGGTACACCCAAAGGTTGTACCTACCATGTCATATACTCCACTGTAAACCGCTGATCAGGCCTCTACATGCAGGAAAGATGTTCCCGTTGAGTCCTCGCAGCTAATGGGAACCACTGACCTGTGTATTAATTGCAGCAAGCTGCGAAGCGCCAACTCTGCTGAAAATGTTAAAAATCAGGCCAAAGTTTTTATGCCATAAAGTGCAAGTGACAGGCAGCGGCCCGAGAGTCCATTACACAACAAGACCGGAGCGGTGTCAGTATTACGAGAGCGCCGTGGACGGAGGGGCTTCCTGCTTACTCTGCAGTATCTCAATTATTAAAGCAACACATAAAATGAGGCTTTTTGAACCATCTCAGGATGTCACCGCGTAACGAGGACTGACAAGAATGTAGAAGAAAGTTAAAAGTACAAGAACTTTTAATTATTGAAGGGGAAACCGTTCTAGAACATCTGACTTCAAGGCTCAGAGAGTTTTCTCGCTTCTGTAGACTTTGGAAAATCATATCATATCAACAAACAGACAGTTTCAGGGATTTCGCCCCTCATCAGTACTGAGTGGGGCAACAATTGGCTAGAAGAGAGGCCTTAGATACAACTCTGGGAATACTGGTTCTCATTGAAGAGATCCAAGTGGTATGTAGACATGTTTCAGGCAATGCTCCATGGGAAAAAAAAGTATGTAAATTAGAATACTACCCAACTGTGTTCTGATGAGGGGCAAAGACCCCAAAACAGTGCTGTTTACAGATGGGGGTCTCTGGCTTGAGGTACCTTTACACATGGCGACTGTCATACAGACAGCCGCCTGACTAATGCTCCCCCATGCTTTACACAGGAGCAATAGTCATTCTGTGAATGGAGGCATTCACAGTAAACAGGCCGTCGGTCATAGATTGAGCGGCTCCTTTTACACGGGCCGACAGTAGAACTAAAAACCAATTATGCTATTTGCAGCGTTCATTGCGCCATGTAAAGGTACCTTTGGCCGGTATGAGAACATAGTCTACCTTCAGGAGGAAGGCGAAGATAAGTTGTAATTAAAGGGATTGTGCCAGGATTGAAAGTTATCCCCTATCCCTATAATTTGCTGATAGGAGGAGGTTCAACCGTTGGGAGTAGGACCCCCACCGATCCCGAGAATGAGGCGTTGAGGAATGAATGCTTAGACGGTTCCAAGTGCGTGCGCCGCTACATTCATTTCATGGGGCTGCTGGAGAAAGGAAAGCAGAGTACAAGCAAAGTAATTGAAATGAATGGAGCGGCTGGGCACATGATTGACCGCCGCTGCATTCAAGTGGGGGCCTTTATGACCCCCGTTCTTGGGATTGGTGGAGATCTCAGAAGTTGTATCCCCACCGATCTGAAGACTTTCATGCAATTCTAGCACAACCTCTCTCAAGTGATCCACTGGTTTCTGGCCAAAATACTGTTAGGGGACCAGTGGGGGGTATATTATCTGCCATCCCTCTAATCCGCTGATTCCAGGTCCCATTTTTTTCTAACTACCTAATACACTATTTTTCTGCTTCCTGATTGGCCAGCACTGATCACATGAGCAGCCAATCAGATGCCCAGCCAATCTAACACTAGCCAATCAGATGCCCAGCCAATCTAACACTACCAATGCACTGCGGGGATTAGTTAGGGCTCATTCACACCACTCATTGCGGTTTCAGTGCTTGAAAATTGCACCGTTTTCACTGTATATTAAGTGGTTTTCGGGGCAGCGTCGACTGTTAGTGCTGGGATACACTGGGGGTGAAATCAATGGGACCCCAGCCTGCAATTACAAGTGCTGGCCACTATACAGGGGTCAGAGCAGCGGCTTACGCTCTGACCCCGGTGTATCCCGGCTCCGATGGCGTGCGCTGCCTGGAATACCCCTTTAATGCTTTTTTTGCACGAGTATGGACTGCATTTTTTTTAACGCTCCTATAGACTTTCATGGGCGATTTGGGTCCCTGAATACTGATGTAAAATGAACAGAAAATATGCCCGCGTCAACGCGCCCTTAGTCTGAAAGACTAAGTCGGTCATCTTGGATGGCCAAAAACGAGATCCGAAACTGGCAGATCAAAGAACAACTGTAGGCAATATACCATACTCCCTGCCCCGGAGGGTACATGATGCCACATGATCAAGATATTCACCTGCTTCTTCTAAGGCTGGTATTGAGTAATACGGGTACTTTTTGCACTTTATGGCCAGGAAGCCTTGTTAGAACCACATGTTGCTACTAGTTTGCATCATTCGATCCACGGTCAGACCTGAAATAGCTCCATATTATGCTACATTCCTACTCCATTCACATCCAGAGCTGCATTCAAAATCTACCACAGCAGTTGATATAAACCAGAGTAGAAATGATTAACTCAACATCAGTAGAAGGTGAAGTATCTGACAAGTCAATGCAAACCCTACTGGAAAAAAAAAATTACTCAAAAGTGGAGATTTTCTCTAAGAAACAGGTTACTGTACCGGAGCCGTCATCAGACTGGTTAAATCCGCAGATCTGACATATGCTGCGGACCCACTTATTCATTTCCTCTTCTGTTTCGGCCACCAGGTAGAATGTCCGGTCGCTGGTCTTTATGTCAAACACGTAGCTGTCCTGGAGCTCCTTCTTGTTGAAGGTCAGCCCAGAGTCCACCTGTTCACAGCAGCTGAGGTTGATGACCCGGATGGGCTTCTTGGAGTGGTCATTCTTGTAGTATTCCAGGACATCGGGATCTCCACTCATGCGTCCGCTTCTCAGGATGAACCAACGTTTCTTCCACGCCTGGACAAAACAGAAGTAGTGTTAATGACAGGCCTGTAGGTTATGGAGAATCATACATGGTCAACTCTTCAACACTGAACTCACTCAATGCAAGTTCCACCCATTTCATGCACCAATCTCTCATCAAAGCTTATTAGCTCCAGGAAACATCAATAATTTTGATCACGGATCGAATCCTGGTGCTCAGAATGGTCAAAATCAGTAGCAATCAGCTATAATCTTTTTAAAGTGTTTCATTTCCCTGCAGCACCACCACAGGAGAAACACGGCATTACACGGGTCTAATATAAATCAACGGGCTGTTTATACAGGATGTGGTCAAAAAGCTAGATCCAGCGCTATATCTCAATACTGTTGCCGTATCTTGAAATAACAATAGCATACTTTAATCGGAAGGCATGGATGGGCTACACAATGGTATAGCGCACAGGACCTTGGGGGCCCCGGAACATGGATTTCAATTTTTCTTTTTTTTGCTCCTGTAAGAAAGACCGTAAAACACAAAACGCAAAGTCGAAGAGTATCAAGTGAGAAATAGAAATCTGCTTTCTGTATCTCCCTAAATCCCACTGATATGACTATGCCTCGATAGGGGCCGATCATTCATGGCATCATCCACCATCGTCTGCAGGAGATGCAGATACCGATCTGTGTGGAGTCCCTGGAATGAACACAAGTCCAGCCAGGCGATCGTGCCAAATTCCAAACGCTCACACTGAAATCTGCGTCATCTCCTGATTGGGTCGTACCCTTACTAGTATTTGTATTGCATCTGCACTAAATTGGCGCTTTGACGTTCACCGACACGTCCCACAATGATCGCATCAGCCCGGACTGCACTGTCCAATGGCTCCATGTATGTATTATAGTAGAAGGAGCCACTTCCAGTACGTTGTCCTTACTTTAGTCACAGCAGCGGTCCCACAGGACTCAGAGAACCACAGAAAGCGGATTTCTGCTTCTCACATGCTAGTCTTCAACTTCGCAATTGGGGTTTACTCTCTTTCTTACAGGGGCCACAACACAAACCTGCAATCCATGTTTCAGGGCCCCCAGGGGCCTGTGCACCATACCATCATGTAGAACATCCATGCCTTCATATTCAAGTACACCCTTGTTATTTCAATATAGGACTATTCTATTGTATTGGGATCTAGCGCTGGGTCCGGATTTTTGACTCACATCCCCTCTGCTAGTATTAAATTCTAAAAGATACATAAACTTCATCAAGGAAACCAATGTGGATCCGATGGCGCTATATAAAGCTTATTTTGCTAGTGTGCATAAATATAACACCGCCATCCGCCGCTCATAGTGAAGCGCCGCACAATGGGTCACTCCCCATCTGCTTTCCTCTTCCAGGTTGTTTTCCCAGCTTGCCAAAAGTACAAAAGAGCAGACAGATGTGTCAGTGATGGACGGTGTCAGCGCCGGGCCTGAGTCACAGCGAAAGAGAATAAAACCGTCGTCAATGTAGCGGCTAATGGATGAAGTAAAGTACAGGCAGGGAAGGGTTGTGGCGCTGCGCCAAGCTAATGCCTTGTCATGATGTGACCGCTGAGATTTTAATACATCGATGTCTGGAGCGTCTCGGGTAACGTCTATTTATCTGCATGAGTACTACGAGTGAAACGCTGGCGCTGCGAGGGCTTTTAGCCGCCTCCGAGAAAACACATTTGGTGAAGAAGAAGAAAGATCTTTTGTCCTTAATCAAGTGAAGGCTTGAACTTGGTGTGAAGACTTTCGGAAAATAGGCACCAGAGCCGCAGCCTTAGAGAAGTCGCTTTACATATGTAGCAAATGTAGAACTTGCAACATGCCTCAATAACTGCAGGCTGCTACATAATCTCAAGACACAATTCGGCAAACCACTGGAGGTTGTCCATTTTGAAGAGCTAGATCATGGCCAACCAGGCCGACGACATTATGGTAAACTACGGTCCACTGGAGGCAAAGCAAATGGGTGACCATGCTTATTTGCTTCAAGCTGGAGTAGTCAACGGGTCCATTGTGGCTACAACCCAAGAGATGACATACACTAGGAACCGGTCATGGCCCAACATGCAATCACCAATGACATCTCCAAGAGGATCCAGTCTACAGTGACCACCTGCTAACCTAGCAGCACCCAGGGCTGACCGAGGGGACAAAATGAACAAAAAAAGTGAAATAACTAGAAAACTGTAATTAACTCTTCCAGGACTGAACTAAACTATGACATGTTCTGAAATGTGGAATAACGGGTAAAAAGTTTCACCAACTTTAATATCGCATCAATAGATAGATAGAAATTCAAACTTTGTGTACAGCAGCAGTTATTTACTCTTCTAGGGCAGGGAAGGGGTTAACTAGTTGTTTATAGAACTCCCAGAATTCCCTCTGGATAAATATTTATCCCTATGTAATGCCCAAGGGGAGCAGTTAATAGGACGGCGCACGTCTGGTGACAGCAAATCAAACACGCGCCACCTGGTTGCAGGTACCGAAGGCTTCTGTGTCAGGATGGGTACAGGAAGACATCCGGAAATGTGGCATCAGTCAGTAAAGCAACGTCTAGACTAGGTCACACAACCCGAGTCTGGTCTATACGACCCCAATACCTGTAGGATCCCCTCAGTAGGGTTTTAGGAAGGACAGAGTTTGTCTCTCTGTAGGGGAGGGAGCGCAACTCCGATCATCATGTTGGGGTTCTTCAAGAAAGAAAAATGAATTCAACGCCAACATGAAACGTTGGGACCAGAAACGGGGCAAAACCTCTCAAATACAGAAGTGTTCGTGGATAGCCGACACCCCAACGGGGGCGACAGAGGCTGAAGAGAAGCAAAGCTTTAAAAGTTTTGGATCGGCTAGTCAGAAGTTTTGATTGAACCCAATAGAGCTGCTGCGGCAGGAACGGACACGTGCAGGAAAACCACCAGCGAGTCTCTATTAGAGCCGCTACTGATGGTCATAAGTGGCCATTGGAAGGTGTGAAGGGAAATGTATCATATGGTAGATATAGTCAATGGGCAGCCATGTAAAACATAGCGGTGCTGCAGGGTGAGGCTGTTCACACCGACTACAAAACGCATGTATGTGAGGCTCCGGGTTTCCAATGGGTTCTTCCACATGAGGTTTTGTAGCCTGAAAGAACCCGTTGGACACACTGAGCTCCATAGACCTGCGTTTTGTAGCGAGATTTCGCAGCCCGTGTAAACAGGCCTTAAGGCCCAATGCACACGGACAGACTTTTGCTGTGGAATTCGAGGCCAGACGCCTGCTGCGAACTCCACAGCAATGTCCGTCCATAGCCTGCAAGGTAAAAGGATTTTTCCCTGCAAGCGCGCGGAAATCACTTGCAGAGGAAGAATGGTTGTGTGAGGCTCGCACAGACGGCTTCAGTCAATGGAAGCCATCCATCCCACGGCAATTCTGAAACGTCAATTTCAAAATAGTCGCAAATCCACGTCATCGCCAATGCGGCATTCTCTGCACTGCGCATGTGCAGCGGCGGGCTAGCCGGCACCTCCGCAGTGCATCCCAGACAGGTACGTGGAGGTTACTGCACGCAGGCGCATTTCGCTGTGAGATCTCGCAGCCGGAATCCGACCCAACCGTGTGCATGCAGCCTAAGGATAAGGCCTGCTTCACACGGGGTCCAAAATCATGGCTCCAAATCGCCTGTATGTGAGGCTCCTGGTGTCCAACAGCTTCTTTTAGGCTACAAAACCTCTCATGTGAAAGAACCCATTGGAGACCCCGGGCCTCACATAAAGGCATACTTAGTCTTCTGCTGAATGATGCCCTGGGCAGTACCCTCCTATGGTGCCCACTTCCTCCATACAGTATACCATCTGAAGTGCCCATAGATATTCAACCACTGTCAGACGAACAATCAGTTGCCAAAAAGCAGTTTCCCCCGCTTCCCTATATATATTAACATTCAGCCCAAACCTGGTAAAGCGGCAACACATATGGGGACATGTCTGCCCGTGTGGACGGTTACCAATAGTTCCATAAAGCATCCTCGGGTGCCAGGCCACACCCTCACAGTGCTGAATGGACAGTCCCTTTAAGACTGACGCACCCTCACAGTGCTGAATGGACAGTCCCTTTAAGACTGGCGCACCCTCACAGTGCTGAATGGACAATCCCTTTAAGACTGGTGCACCCTCACAGTGCTGAATGGACAATCCCTTTAAGACTGGTGCACCCTCACAGTGCTGAATGGACAGTCCCTTTAAGACTGGCGCACCCTCACAGTGCTGAATGGACAGTCCCTTTAAGACTGGCGCACCCTCACAGTGCTGAATGGACAATCCCTTTAAGAACTTAAAAATAAATAAATCTTGCCCATTTCTGCCCATCAGTGTGTATATATATATATATATATATATATATATATATATATATATATATATATATATATATATATATATATATATATATATATATAATTTTCTGCACTAGAATTATAAAATACCGTCAGATCAGTCCCAAATCCGTTCTCCGCCTCGACGCCGTCATGTCTGCAGGACTGGAACCGTGGATGACAGATATCAAACGCCGACATGTGTTGCTGATTGAGTCGACTGCGCAGCGGGCATCACCCTGGGAGGCCATCAATGGCTCTGTGACAGGACAGATATCTTGCTTGGGGACCCGTATCCAGAATAGGAGACAAGTGCGACGTCATGTGACAGCGAAAGAGAGCAGCGCCCCTCCATCACATATAGGCTTAATGAGTCTGAGAAATGGACTTCTTCTGCCGCTCCTGAAGGCCTCCACAACAGATTTTGCTACCGAGGACGTTATTGTATGCGTCCGGCTTCAAAACAGACACGTGTGCGCTTGTGCACGCCTTAGTGCAACTTTTTTGCGCGCGCGTCAGCGCATTTTACTGCACTTTCTCCGCCCGCAGGGCATGTTCTCTCGCACGCAGGACACAAACACGCACAGATGGAAATGGCTAACGAGTTCCAGATGTGTTCCCTTTCCATCGGAATTCCGCAGCGTTTCACGCGCCTCCCTGCGTATGGCGCATCCCTCACTGACTTATGGGGACCTTTGGTGCGAAAATACATAGAAAAATAGAACCTGTTCCATTCCTTTCTGTGGCCCGAAACGCATGTGCAAAAATACGGAAATGTGAACAAACTGGAGTCAATGGGTTCTATTCTCTGCCTATCATGCGCATAAGTACGACCGTGTCACAGGGGGGAGTCCACCGCAGGTTTGACATGGAAACCGCGTGAGTTCTGCGTCCAATCCACAGTAAAATCTGTGTCATAAATGTACTAATAACCTGAATAGAGGTCCAGGTAATGGGGAAATAAAAAAAGCCGTGTCATGTGACTTCGTGATGCGGAATCCACATTTGGAAACTGGCGGTACCGATCTGCGTGAAAACACAGCACTGTTCACTAAAAAGTTGTTTTTCAGCCCCAATGGGAGGTGGGCGGCCGACTCAATTGCGCCCTCTAGTTTATTATTATCAGAAGTTTTGTAATAAATGTGAAAAAAAAAAAAGACACCAGGAAAAAAAAAAACTAAAAAATTAAAAATACAGAAATCCGGAACAGGAACACAACAACATCGGAAGTAAACTGCAAACTCTTTTTTGCCTCTTTGATCCCTTTTTACACATTTTGCCATTTGTACAAATCATTTCTAATCAAACAGAACACGAGAAGCGATTCCACTAACCGCCCTGTTTCCCCCGCACCGCAGCGCGAATCAGGCAACGTGCTAATTGGCTGTCCTGAGATGACACGAGCCAAATGGCAGACTCTTCTCCTAATTCCTCCTCGGCCCCATTTTCTGAAAACACACCGCAACCATGGCAACCGATTCGGCTACAGAGACCCCTGACAAATAGCCATGGGGAAACGTAGTATCACATGCAGCCATTCAGATGAACGGCCGTCTGTGTGATACATGGATGAAGCGGGGCGGGAGCTGCTGCTCCTCAGACGCTCTTAAAAGCAATGTTGGATCTCGCTGTAGTCAGTGGAACCTGCTGGGGGGAATGAAGGTAGAAAAACAAAATTCGTCCAGAAATGGCGCCACTTATGTCCATAGGCTGTGCCTGGTACTGCAGCCCTATTCACTAGAAGGAGACAGATGTAATACTACATAGAGCCTATGGACAAAAGTGGTGCTGTTACTGCAAAAAAAACAAACCCTTTTTTTTTTGTTAATCACAGACAACCCTATATCAGGCCAGTTTCACACGGGTGAGGGGGAGGGGGGAATGGCACGAGACATACAAACCTCGCACAAACATGAACCCCATTGTTTTGGATGGAGTCGTACACATGAGCGATTTTCTCCCACATCACATAGCGAAAGAATCGTGACACGTCCCATCTTTGGATGTGCCATCGCATCATCTATTCTTTTCAATGGGCGGCGCACACCAAAACAATGGGAAACATATCGTACTCGGCGTGTGAAATTAGCCTAAGGGTGATTTTGCAAGTATCCATTTGCATCAAAAAGCAGTTTTCCTATTGAGGGCCTAAAGAATGCTCCTGCCAAATTTCCCATGTGTACAACATCGGGAAGTTGGAGAATGCCCGCGTTCCCACCTGACCCCTCCGCGACCGCCCGCGATCCCACCTGACCCCTCCGCGACCGCCCGCGATCCCACCTGACCCCTCCGCGACCGCCCGCGTTCCCACCTGACCCCTCCGCGACCGCCCGCGTTCCCACCTGACCCCTCCGCGACCGCCCGCGTTCCCACCTGACCCCTCCGCGACCGCCCGCGATCCCACCTGACCCCTCCGCGACCGCCCGCGATCCCACCTGACCCCTCCGCGACCGCCCGCGATCCCACCTGACCCCTCCGCGACCGCCCGCGATCCCACCTGACCCCTCCGCGACCGCCCGCGATCCCACCTGACCCCTCCGCGACCGCCCGCGATCCCACCTGACCCCTCCGCGACCGCCCGCGATCCCACCTGACCCCTCCGCGACCGCCCGCGTTCCCACCTGACCCCTCCGCGACCGCCCCCGTTCCCACCTGACCCCTCCGCGACCGCCCCCGTTCCCACCTGACCCCTCCGCGACCGCCCCCGTTCCCACCTGACCCCTCCGCGACCGCCCCCGTTCCCACCTAACCCCTCCGCGACCGCCTCCGTTCCCACCTAACCCCTCCGTGACCGCCTGACCCCACCCAGCATCATGTAACACAATTAAAGGCAACCTGTCCCGTTCCCACAACGCAGTAAACTAACTGTGAGAGTGCATTCACACCGGCGACAGCAAGCGGCGCACGCATCGTACAGCACACAGATACCCCGACCGTGGGCTGCGGGATACCACATATCTGCATGTTCTATTCTTGTGCGAGACTCATACAAAGAGAAGGACATGCTGGGAAAAATTGTCCATGTAAATAAACCCATATTGGGATAGATTCTTATTAGAGATGAGCGAACGTACTCGTTTCGAGTAATTACTCGATCGAGCACCGCGATTTTCGAGTACTTTAGTACTCGGGTGAAAAGATTCGGGGGGCGGCGTGGCGGCGTGGGGGGTAGCGGCGGGGAACAGGGGTGAGCCCTCTCTCTCTCTTTCCCCCCCACTCCCCACTGCAACCCCCCACTCACCCACGGCGACCCCCGAATTTTTTCGGCCCGAGTACGGAAGTACTCGAAAATCACGGTATTCGAGCGGAAAAGGGGCGTGGCCGAGTACGTTCGCTCATCTCTAATTCTTATACAACGCACAAAGCTTGCACGATTTTTCACCCACGTGAATGCCCCCGTAGGGAACATGGCAGGGTGTTGGGTGATGTAGCCTTTATATTCGCCCATTTCCACAATCCAGCGCCATCATCCGCTCAAGATCGCAAAGTACACAAAAATTGGACTTTCAGATTCTCGTGCGTTCTCCCATACAAGTCTACGGTAAAGCGCGTGTACGAGAACCTGAAAAGTCAATCGCCATACAATCTTCACCGGGTGACGGCGCTGGATCACGGAAACAGGAGAGTATAAAAATGACCTCCCCCGGCCCCCCGGCCCGTCCCCCAATGGCACCAGAACTTAGTGGATCGGCCTGCGGAGGCGCGGCAGGTTCCCTCTAAAGAGGAACACTCCATATTCAATACACCCTAAATGTAAGACCGGATTCACACAGGCGTCTTTGCTCCCGCAAAATTTGGGCGCCCAACAGGAAGTGACTGGAACCAATTGATTTCACGTGCGCAATTCTTCCCGCACACTTCAGTGATGCAAGAAAGAAAAAAATTTTTAAAAAGCGTAGCGCAATTTATCTTCCTACGCATTTGCTCACCAAAAGTCTCCATAGGAGTCAATGGGTGACGTATAAATGTGCGCACAATAAGAGATGCGGGAAGCCCTGCGCAATTGTACAGGGACACACACATGCGACTTGTTAAACGGAATATGTCAAGGAGCATCGCTGCTTTTTTTTTTTTCCACACGCAACTGCACATGCAAAAACAGTAAAATACACTCATTTGCGCAAAAAAGTGATGGATGTTCTTTCCACAAAAACGCGGCGCTCATGCGTGTACAAATATGCACGCGCTTGTGTAAATCGGCCAAGGAGTACAAACCCTGAACAGTTACAACAAAACGAACAGTGCAAATCCTATTCCGCCCCTCGCACTACGAAAGTCTGAAAAGGGGTTTTCTGACTTGTTTTTAAGCCCCCCCCCCCCCCCCTAACAACTTTCTTTTACCCACCATGGCACCAGAGCGCCATTTCAGTGCTCCGGCACCACGTCATGTGATGTCCCCTAAACAGGACCCCTGGAGCGTCACACATTGGCTAGAGTGGTGACACTCTAGCACACCAACCAGAGGATGGCAGAGCAGCTCTGTGACGTAGAGGGGTCCAATCTGCTCTACACTAATAGGGCTGATCAACAAGTTGTATGCCCCTGGCACAACCCCATTAAGGCTGGTGTCAGTTTTTTTTCTTCTTTCCTAAAATACCACATTTTTGTAGGGTTTTGACTTTTTTTTGCTACAGCAAAAAAGAAAAAAAGCTGTAAGTCAGACGTAATATATGAAAAGCCCCACAAATGCTGCACTTTTTGCTGTAGTTTTGGGGTCCATTGCCTTTTTTTTCAAAGCCACAGCATGCTCGGGGTCCGGCGTTGTCCCAGAGGCCGATGGAAGCCATAGTAAATGGGGGTTTTTTCAGTCTTTTTCTTGCAGAACTAGAGCATAAAATGACAGCCGTACGAGGGATTTACTGTACTCGGATATAAAAAGAAGAGGTCGCGAAGATTCCACCATGCATTCACCCCTCCTCTCCTCGGCCAATCAGTCGGCACCTGGGGGGCTTCCAGCCAGCGGTTTTGCCAGGTCACGGCGCAGGCTGTCCCGATATCAGGAAAGTTAAGTCAACAAGAACACAAGTGCGGCAGAGAACTATTGTGGAAATCAAAGAGCAGCCATCCTCCATTCCAGAGATAAACCCATGGAAAACAACGAGGAGGGGAGGTGGGGGGGCTCTGACATTCCGCTCTCAGTCCCAAAACAGTCTGGAAAATACCCATCCCGGCCATCAGAATATTGACAAGAAGGAGATTTATGGAGAAATTCCAGGATCCTTCACATCAGAATGGTTAGAAACGCAGAACCTTGTTAACATCGGCCGGTATCCGTAGGACACAAGACAACGGGAGTCCAATGAAGGGAAGGTTTGGTTTAGGTAGCCAGCTGAGGGCCGACAACAGGCGGTGGATTCCTAACAGGACTTCTATGAGTTGTCCAGGGCTTATGGCATTTCTTCCATTGGACAGGATAGGTCATCAATAGATATAATCGGGTATCCATAATACAGCCCACCGGGTTGGTAGAACCGGCGCAGCTCCCATTGAGTTCAACAGGAGTGGTGGTTGAGCTACTGACCCGGCCACTGCTGTATGGGCGGGGTGATATTCTGTAGTGACTCTCGTGGCGGAGGATCCCCTCAGATTATATATTGATGACCTTCAGTGAGGACAGGTCAAAAATAGAAAATAAAAATCCTTAGAAGTCCCAAACAACCCCTTTAAGACCATTTATACTGGCAAATTATCTCCCGGTAACGAATGATTATATTGTCACAGGTGGCGGTATGCGACATATATTCTAGGATATGTAGAATGAAAAGCCAAGATCACATGTCAGTATCGTGAGACATAAGCATGCAATGATGAATATGACTTAGGTCATTTAAAAGGAGAGGTCTTGTGAAAACAACCCCTGTTTAAACATTCTACTATGGCATAGGGCATCATAGAGATGATGGGGGGTCCCATTCCTATGACCAAGAACAGAGAGCTGAGTAACCGACATGTAATACTACATTTGCTTGGCTGGACCCATCTTGTCTCCACAAAACCATTCATTGGACAGGAAGTCAATGGCAGCTCCTTTCTGAATGGAGGACACATCTCTCATGAGAAACTTTTTAACAATGGCATCACAAAAGTATTAACACCCTTGAACTTCAGGATTAGTAAAGACTCTTGAGAACATCATAAATGGGTCCAAACATGTCTGGTCCATGACCAAATCAAGCAGTGCCATCTATCCGAGATGTGAATGAAGCTTCTTCTGGATATGTGATGGCAAGACTCACTTCAAGACGGATCAGAAGAGCTGATCAGAGAAGGAGATGCCTAGAGGAGGACCAGATGGATAGAGACAACCACAAATATGAAGAACGCTCATTAAGAAGCTTGAAGACCCAAGCAGTAGAAAGGACATCTTGGGAGGAACAATGTCTGTGTGGTGGCAAGGGGTGACCAGTTGAAATTCCAATGTGTCTCAAAGGTGTATATGAAACCCTAGAAGCATGGATACATACTGCTGATCATATCACTATACTTGTATTTCCTGGCCTTCTGCTGTCCGATAATCTATTCTGTGAGTAATGGGGTTCTAGTCCATTACAGGATGCTTCACAACAATCGATTTCTTCTCAGAAAACAATTTTTTTCACTGTCTCTCTCATCAGTAGCGTTACCAAATAAGTGTTAGACCAAATATTACAAAGGGCATGAAAATAGACTAATAGTGTCCAGGGCATGACATTTGTCAGATTTCAGGTGCATTTTACACCGGTCTTACTAATGTTCAAAAAGGGTCTAGAAAAACTTATTGTTATTCACAGCAGCCAACCTGTACAAGCAGAAATGTAGTGTAAAGTATGGGGGAGGGTCAGATTAGCAGGCTGCACATTGCAAAGGCTCCATGAATTCTCTGTTACAGTCTAGTCTCTGCATTATAGCAGCTCATGACTTGACTTCACTTTATCTACGTTCTAATAAAATAAAAAGGTGTCAGACTCCGCCCCCTTGTCTTTTAGAAACTGCTGCTTATAGAGAAAAATGACAACGTAGCTTCACCAATGAAGGAAGGATTCAGAAAACAGCAACTGGAAGGGATACATTGTGGGGGAAACTACAGTGAAATAAGAAACAATACATCAGATTTAGAATTTTAGATCCTGGTCATCAATCCCTCCACTATGGGGGAGGGAGCATCGGTGTCATCATACATGATGGCTAGAGTTCTCCTTTCATTCTGATCATAGAATCATAGAGTTGGAAGGGACCTCCAGGGTCATCTGGTCCAAGCCCTTGCAACCCATAATTCTCTCCATGGTGCTGCTGCGCCACCGTACATGGCTTCCCTCCTGTCCACACATCACCCAGCCCGTACGCTCCGATACGCTAACACACTCAGACTAAATGCCCCTCTAATACGAACCTCACATGGTCTCCTCCAGGACCTCTCTAGAGCAGCACCAATCCTCTAAAATGCTCTACCCCAAAACATCCAGACAATCCCCAACGCACGGAACTTCAGACACGCCTTAAAGACGCACCTCTCCATAGAAGCATACCGAACCTCCTGATCTAGTTCCCGACCTCCACAATACGTCCCCTGCCCCTCCCTATAGGTTTCCATTTTTGCCCATCATGTACCTTTCCTGCCCCGCACATCCTGTACTACCCCCACCCAGTTTCTGTCCTAAAAACTGTGCTCCACCGCCTGTCCTGGTACCTTCTGTTATCACCCCCACCCCCTCCGTTTCCAAGTAGCTGAATGCCACATATAACTTTTGTAATTTCTGTAATTTTCGTATTGTTTGTGTTCCCCATGTGCCTCAAAAGCGCTGCGGAATAAGTTGGCACTACACAAATAAAGATTATTGTAGGAGAACTCCCCACCTCCTATGGCAACCTGTTCCACTCATTGATCCACCTCACTGTCTAATATCTAATCTGTGTCTCCTCCCTTTCAGTTTCATCCCATTGCTTCTGGTCTTTCCTTGTGCAGATGAGAATAGGGCTGATCCCTCTGCACTGACAGCCCTTCAGATATTTGTAGACGGCCAATAAAAGGGGCTTTGTTATTAAAAAAGTTTATTTTTTTTTTTTTTAAAATCAATACTTACCTATTTCTGCCCAGGCAGTCTTCTTACTGAATCTTCTCCTTGCCAATCTTCACCAGTCCCCCGCGGTTCATCTCAACACAAGCGGTCTGGATCTTGCAGCTAGTGTTCATATACTATTGCAGAGAGACAGCGGGCATGCGCAGTCTCAGCAATAGCTCGGCACTCCCAGCTAGGCAGTGAACAATAAGTCACTAGTGACGTAGCGCACATTACCCTGCAGGAAAGAGACTGCCTGTGAATGAACGCTTCATCACTGGAAGAAGAAGAATTGGCCAGCTGGAGGTGAGGTGATTCGGGAGACGATCGTCGAGGAGAAGATGCGGAAAGACGGCTTACGGTGGAGGAATAAGCTAGTATAGAATTTTTTTTTTCTAATGATAGAACTCTTTTAAAGGGGTTGTCCCGCACCGAAACGTTTTTTTTTTTCAACCCCCCCCCCCCCCCCGTTCGGCGCGAGACAACCCCGATGCAGGGACCTAAAGAAAAATCCGCACAGCGCTTACCTGAATCCCCGCGCTCCGGTGACTTCTTACTTACCGGCTGAAGATGGCCGCTGGCATCTTCTCCCTCCGTGGACCGCAGGGCTTCTGTGCGGTCCATTGCCGATTCCAGCCTCCTGATTGGCTGGAATCGGCACGTGACGGGGCGGAGCTACACGGAGCCCCATTGAGAACAGAAGAAGACCCGGACTGCGCAAGCGCGGCTAATTTGGCCATTAGATGGTAAAAATTAGTCGGCTCCATGGGAACGAGGACGCTAGCAACGGAGCAGGTAAGTGAAAAACTTCTTATAACTTCTGTATGGCTCATAATTAATGCACAATGTACATTACAAAGTGCATTAATATGGCCATACAGAAGTGTATAGACCCACTTGCTGCCGCGGGACAACCCCTTTAAGTCTCAGCCTTCTTTTTTGCAAGCTAAACATTCCCAGATCCTTTAACCGTTCCTCATAGGACATGATTTGCAGACCGCTCACCATCTTGGTCACTTTTCTTTGAACTTGCTCCACAGTTTGTAGTGTCTTTTTATATTCTGGTGCCCAGAAGTGGACACAGTATTCCAGATGAGGTCTGACTAAGGAAGAGTAGGGAAGGGGGGGGGGGGCGGATTCCCCTTATGTGTTCTAGACTTTAGGCTTCTCTTAATACATCCTGGAATTGTGTTAGCCTTTTTTGCTGTCGCATCACATTATTGACTAATGTTCAGTCTGTAATGTATTAGCATATAGGACAGAGCCTTGTGGTTCCCCACTTGCTACATTCTTCCAATTGGATGTGCAGCCATTTCTGACCACTCTGAGTATGATTAGTTTACCACCTAGCAGTCGCTCTATCAATCCCATATTTAATTATTTTTACAATAAGTATGGTATGAGATACTTTGTCAAATGTTTTACTAGAGTCAAGATATTCTATATCTACTGTATTTTCATGATCAACCAAATCAGTGATACTGTCATATAAGGAAATTAGATTAGTCTGACACGACTGGTTTGTTACAAACCCATACTGGCTCTGTTTAATTTCTCCATTCTAATCCAAATACTTGCCTACATGCTGTTTAATAACTTCTTCAAAGATCTTTCCTGGTATAGAAGTCAGACTCACAAGCCCATAGTTTCCTGGGTCCATCATCTTCCTTTTTCTGAAGATAGGGACAATATTGTCCCTTTTCCAATCTTATGGGACTTTTGTTCTCCAGGAATTTTCAAACATTAGGGCAGTTTAGCAATTACCTCTGCTGCTTCTTCTTTAATATACTATGATGCAATTCATCTGGAGACTTGAATTCATGTAAGTTAGCTAAATGTTCCCTCACCATCTCTCTGCTTATAGATAGTCTGAAAACAGAGAGATGGTGAGGGAACACATAGCTAACTTAAATGATATCAAGTCTCCAGGTGCAGATGAATTACATCCTAGGATACTGAAGGAAGCAGCAGAGGAAATTGATGTTTGGACAGATTTCAGAAAAATTAAGCATCTTCTCCTAGTGAGCATCTGTCATCCCACTGTCATATTTTACAGATGACCCCAACTAGCCCAGGAGAGCGTGCTCTATAATAACAGGTGGCCAAATGTGAAATATCTTGTAATGGAAGAAAACCTTTATCTATGGATTACAGGAGAAAAGTTACAGGACAGTGAATGTGATTGTTCTCAGTAAAAGAAACCAAGTAATCTTGTAGATCTGATACCTTTTTAGTGGCTAACAACAGTGTCCCCCATAGTGACCCCAGTAGTAAGTGACTTCAATAATAAGAGTAACCCCCATAGTGGCCCAAGTAATAACAATGACCCCCTTAGTGGATCCAGTAGTGATTGTGACTCCCACCATAGTGGCCCTAGTGGTAACAGTGACCCACCGCCGTAAAACAGTAGCGGCTCCCATAGACTCCTATGGTAGCCTATGGGAGCTGCTGGAGAAGTGAGGTAGGAGGGAGTTTAGCAGCGTGTCTGTTAAACTCCCACCTCCTCTTCTCGGAGTTTAACATACATGCTGGTAAACTTCCACCTCCTCTTCTCGGCCCCTTGCTGGCTCTTTGCAATTGAAGGGGGCGGGAACTAGTGTGCCAAGCTCCTGCCGCCTCCCATTGCTGGAAGCTAACAAGGGGTGGAGAGGGCGTGGGAGTTTAGCACACTAGCTACTATAATACTGGCCCCTACGTACAAGGATATACCTACTATAATACTGGCCCCTACGTACAAGGATATACCTACTATAATACTGGCCCCTACGTACAAGGATATACCTACTATAATACTGGCCCCTACGTACAAGGCTATACCTACTATAATACTGCTCCCTACGTACAAGGATATACCTACTATAATACTGCCCCCTATGTACAAGAATATAACTACTATAATACTGCCCCCTATGTACAAGAATATAACTACTATAATACTGCCTCCTATGTACAAGAACATAACTACTATAATACTGCCTCCTATGTACAAGAACATAACTACTATAATACTGCCCCTATATACAAGAATATTACTACTATAATACTGCCTCCTATATACAAGAATATAACTACTGTAATACTGCCTCCTATGTACAAGAATATAACTAGTATAATACTGCCCCCTACGTACAAGAATATAACTACTATAATACTGCCCCCTACGTACAAGAATATAACTACTATAATACTGCCCCCTACGTACAAGAATATAACTACTATAATACTGCCCCCTACGTACAAGAATATAACTACTATAATACTGCCCCCTACGTACAAGAATATAACTACTATAATACTGCCCCCTACGTACAAGAATATAACTACTATAATACTGCCCTCTATGTACAAGAATATAACTACTATAATACTGCCCCCTATGTACAAGAATATAACTACTATAATACTGCCCCCTACGTACAAGAATATAACTACTATAATACTGCCCCCTACGTACAAGAATATAACTACTATAATACTGCCCCTGTGTACAAGAATATAACTACTATAATACTGGCTCCCTATGTACAAGAACATAACTACTATAATACTGCCTCCTATGTACAAGAATATAACTACTATAATACTGCTCCTATGTACAAGAATATAACTACTATAATACTGGCTCCCTATGTACAAGAACATAACTACTATAATACTGCCTCCTATGTACAAGAATATAACTACTATAATACTGCCTGCTATGTACAAGAATATAACTACTATAATACTACCCCCTATGTACAAGAATATAACTACTATAATACTGCCCCCTATATACAAGAATATAACTACTATAATACTGCCCCCTATGTACAAGAATATAACTACTATAATACTGCCCCCTATGTACAAGAATATAACTACTATAATACTGCCTCCTATGTACAAGAATATAACTACTATAATACTGCCCCCTATGTACAAGAATATAACTACTATAATACTGCCCCCTATGTACAAGAATATAACTACTATAATACTGCCCCCTATGTTCAAGAAAATAACTACTATAATACTGCCCCCTATGTACATGAATATAACTACTATAATACTGCCCCCTATGTACAAGAATATAACTACTATAATACTGCCCCCTATGTACAAGAATATAACTACTATAATACTGCCCCCTATGTACAAGAATATAACTACTATAATACTGCCCCCTATGTACAAGAATATAACTACTATAATACTGCTCCCATGTACAAGAATATAACTACTATAATACTGCCCCCTATGTACAAGAATATAACTACTATAATACTGCTCCTGTGTACAAGAATATAACTACTATAATACTGCCCCCTATGCACAAAAATCTAACTACTATAATACTGCATGAAATCTCAGCATTTTTGCTGTTTTCTTGGCATTTTATATAGACTCCGAGGTCTTATTTTAAATTCTATAGTGAAATCTCTTCCTTACATGCAGTATTTTGGTTTATTGCCTTTGGAGTCCTTCCCCCCCCCCCCCCTTTCCATATGTGACAGTCCCTGTACGGCAAAGTTGTAGCGTTTTCCTCCCGTGGGAACTTTTATACGTAACAGAATATTCCGCGCGGTCCCTGAATTCCGCACCAATATCTCCCACGACAAACTGTAGATTTTGATGCAGATTTGCCATTTTCAATTCCGTACGAACCCGTCACATTAGCCGTGTGGATTGTGGTGCTGAATGTTCGGCGGAGGGCCCCTTTCCTGGCGCGGTTGCGCAGCACTCCTACAGAGGAGCCTCGGGGGCTTTTCACGGGACGATCCTGTAAAATCCATTTAAAAAGAAAATAAAAATGTCTAAAATTCACTTAAAGGAAAATAATGATGAGCAGCCCAGCGGCTCCTCTGCCCGGCCTCTCCCAGGTGACAGGTGCGTTCCTCAGGTGATCTCCGGCCCCGCTGCAGAACATTCAGGATTCGGCTCTGGCCGCTCGTCGTTATTCTTTATTTTTAAACAGACTGAGGAAGTGGATTATTAAAAGAGTAAAGCAATTGAGACATGGCTGCGGGGTCCGGCCTGAGTGGGATCCGTTTATCCCCGGCATAGCAGTCACCTGACAGGCTCATTACACAGTCTTACAAATCACCCTCTAATGGGGAGACGGGTGTGCAGAGGGGGAGGCGAAAGCATGGGGGGGGGGGGGTAATGGGGCAGGACAAGAGCATTGGAGGGGGGGGGGGGGTAGATGAGAGCATGGGGCGGGGGTAGATGAGCATTGGGGGGGAAACGAGAGCATGCGGGGGAGGGGGGGGGGTGACTTATGGATTATACAAAATTTGATACATGTATAATTTAATTTTTTTTTTGTAATTCTAAGGTTTGGACATAAAATTCTCAGTTTCCACCAATTAACTCTTAGTAGGTGGCTGCGACGCCCTGATTCACCCTATAAAGGATTAGTGAGTCACCGGACGATTATTCATTCAGCAATAGTTAAGCCATCAGCCTATATCCAATGCGTGCGGGTTAGATGGCACCCTGGGTGCGATGGTTTTGACCCCGGTCATAGAAGGGAAAAAAAAAATGATATAATGTATATTACACTGCCTGTATTCTGCGTGTGGAGAAAGCAGCATAATAGCAGCGTATCCACCCAGAACAGCTCCATGAATAAATACTGTGCCAGAACCAAGCTCATATCATAAACACAAAAAAAGCCAACCTCAGTGCATCAATGCAGCCCCAGAACCAAGCTCATACTATAAATACAGTAGCAGAACTAAGTAATTGTGTCATGGGGGTGTTGATGGTTGGCAGCAGTACTTTCGAACACCAGATGGGTGGAGGCAGAGCCAAGAGCAAGAGGATTCACGCACATCCATAAGACACTGCCACATGGAGGAAGATCAACAGGCCGGGTGAACCCAAGCCCCAAGCCCAACCTACATCTGCCTGGTGCCTCACTACAAGCTGGTGGCTGTTGCTCTGTGTGACCACATGGGTTGCACATAGCCAAGGCCGCCATGTTTATGGCCATCTTAACATAATACTTTGCAATTTCATCCGATGGAGCATCTGTGGAACGTGCTGGAGATACAAGTCTAGTCCACTGCACTTTCAGGACTTCATGGATCCGGCTGTTAATGTCTTGAGTTGCATAACACAGGAACCTTCAGAGGGCTTGTGGAGTCCGGACCTCAATGGGTCAGAGTTCAGGCCATGAAGAAGACTTACACAACCTCAGGAAGGTGGTTCTAATATTCGGACTGATCGGTGTATGTGGTATCACTACATCTAGATGCAAAGAAGCCTCTGAGACCTCAAAACCTTCTTTCTGAAAACCTCAAAGTCTAAAAAGGGATTCTTTAACAAAACAGACATTGACCATACCATCTGCTAGAAGATAATCTACATGCTTAGACGATGACTTCAAACCCACTGCCACCTTGCATAAGCCGACTCAGCAAGACCAACCCAAGTGCAGAACATAAGACGATGGCCAGAAAGCATATGGTTTCTCCTTAAGGAGAGCATCTAGAAGGCGTGAAGAGACTTATAAAACTACCCATGCTCCTCTGGGAAATATGCAAATAGGAAGAGGGAACAATAATTGTGCAGCACCACCTATTGGTAGGCAGCATTCCTGCAAGTCAATGTCAGACCTTATAACAATGACTGGGAATAGAACCAAAAGCCAGAGTCTTTTCCAGAAGAAAAAGAGAAAACCCTCCACAGACAGATGATGGAAACCATCCGTAAGACTTGCACAAGTCCGATGAGGAAACTTACCACTATCAATCTCGCAGTGCGCAAGTCTAAAGAAAGAGGTGCCTAGAGGAAAGCTTCATGGTCCAAAAAGACTCAAGTCACCGCACAACCCCTCTATGTACTGAGAATTTACAGTCTGTCTTTAATTCTTGGATACTGAAGAGGCTTCGGTGATTTGTTACCGGCAGTCCGACCGACCAAACATCTAGGGAAGCGGGAGGCTCTACAGCGGCTGATAAACCCCACCTCAGTCCAAGAGGAACGGGACGGAATGTGAAATGACAGGAAACAAACATCCAAGACCATGACCCCCCTCAGGACGGAAGACCCCGCTAAATATAGACAATGCTGCAGACAGACGACCCGAAATGCGTAGTACAACCTGCGGGTAAGAAGCTAATTCTGGCAGAAGTTCAGCAATATATTAGGTCTCTGAGACTGGAGGATCTTCGGTGAAAGGAACGTGATGGAATAGAAGACTCCCGTGCGGAGTAATGTCTTGATATATTTTGTAGGTGTCGGCGCTCTGTAGCAAGAAACTAGAGCTCTAAGTCCCCAGCATAAAACAGGTATATGATAAAGTTCTGTCTGCCTACAGCCACCACTAGGGGGAGCTTCCTGTATATACACTAAATGGCTCCTTAATTAAAACCCTCCTTATTAGTAGCATGTTGGACTCCTTTGGCCTTCAGAACCCACAGCAATTCATTGTGGCATAGATTCCATATCGGCCCCTGCGGACAGGAAGCTTCTGGTAGTTGCTGCAGATTAGATGGAGGTGCTGACATGTTCTGACCAGCTGACAGGAAGGGGTCAGCGATTCATGCTGCTTGTACCAAATTCTGACTCCCATCAGTATGGTGCAACAGAAATCTGGATCCATCTGACCAGGAGAGGTTTTTCTGCTGCTTTGTGATACAAGTTTTGTCCTCTTTTGCCCGCTGGCGTCTCACTTTTCGTCCCTCTTAGATACAATGGCGCTGGAACTGTTCGCCTGCTGTTATATCCCATCTGTGCTGAGGAACGGCGAGTTGTGCACTTCTATATGTTAGTTGGAGCTCCAGCGTTAGATTCGGCTGCTCCTGACTGTGCAGCACCTGTTCATAAGAACGATTCCAGACATCCTCCTCCGACCCCTTTCAGTAACGAGTCGTTTCCGTCCACAGGATCCCCTTTCACTGGATATTCTATTCAATTACACCATTTTCAGTATATTTACCACCCCACACGATTATCAGTGAAATCCTGGCCTCGTCGGAAGTCGCTTAGATTGTGTGAATCCACCTTAGATGGGAAAGTCAAGCAAACTGATCCACGGAAAACTTGTCACGTGATTTTATGCCGTACTTTGGAGTCACATCTCTATTTTCCATGTGGGAAAGCACCAATCATGAGACAGCCAGGGGCTCTAATAAAGCAGACATTTGTTGTACATTGAACTTAATAAAACCAGTACACAGTGAGCTCCCTCTAGTGGTGACTGCAGGCAGACAGAATTTTATCCTAAAACTAGGTTTATGCAGGGGACTGGAGTTCTGTATCATGTAAAATGGAATTCCCAATACTTAAAAGATATAAAGAAGTGAATCAGCACCGCATGTTGCACCTAAAAACAAAAGAAGTCTTAAAAAAAGGTCAACATTCACTTAAAAAGGACGGAAAATCTGCATTTGCAATGCGAAAAAGGAAGATTCGGATAAACCACAATCTGATGTTTTCATCATAGACATATTAGCGAGATCCCTACACGGTCTGGAAGCCACATGGAAGCCAACTGATTGCTAGAGGAAGAGATACAGAAAGTACAAGAACGGGAATAAATGGACAATTACAAAAAGCCAAGTACTGCGGGTAATTGCTTTATGGGGGACTGTGTTAGGTGATAAAACGGTCTTCCTGCAGACACCAATAGGGGGAGCTCTGCAGCTTACTGCATACTGATTCTACATTGCAGACACTAACACCACAGTATACGGTACATTCCTGATCTCCCCTTAGTGGATGGCGGCTTTATAATGTAGCCCAGATTTACAGCGATCATAACATGTAACTCTTGGTGTTCCAGGGTGACGAGCCGCCGTCTGGATAGTAGGTGCCGCTTGCTAAACATTCTTTACTACATCAAAAGAGAGGAAACAAAGGGGAATCAGCCGCACACTCCAAGAAATGGAGAGACTTCCTGGTCGCTCTTTGGACAGACTCCACTCTATATATAGAAGATTGCCGTCCTGGAAGCTCTAGAAGACGACTGAAGACCGTACAGGTGGGGGCAGCGTCTCCATTAGGAGCAGGAAATCGCAAAACGCACCCCGTATCTGCTGCTCGGCTTCCCAAAAATGCAACTCAGCTGCTGCAGAACCTCCCACCACCTCAGCCGCTGCAGAACCCCCCCAATACACGCCTCAGCCGCTGCAGAACCCCCCCAATACACGCCTCAGCCGCTGCAGAAACCCCCCCCCAATACACGCCTCAGCCGCTGCAGAAACCCCCCCCCCAATACACGCCTCAGCCGCTGCAGAAACCCCCCCAATACACGCCTCAGCCGCTACAGAACCCCCCCCCCCCAATACACGCCTCAGCCGCTGCAGAACCCCCCCCCAATACACGCCTCAGCCGCTGCAGAACCCCCCCCCCAATACACACCTCAGCCGCTGCAGAACCCCCCCCAATACACACCTCAGCCGCTGCAGAACCCCCCCCCCCAATACACACCTCAGCTGCTGCAGAACCCCCCCCCCCCCAATACACACCTCAGCTGCTGCAGAACCCCCCCCCCAATACACACCTCAGCTGCTGCAGAACCCCCCCCCCCAATACACACCTCAGCTGCTGCAGAACCCCCCCCCCCAATACACACCTCAGCTGCTGCAGAACCCCCCCCAATACAAACCTCAGCTGCTGCAGAACCCCCCCCCAATACAAACCTCAGCTGCTGCAGAACCCCCCCCCAATACACACCTCAGCTGCTGCAGAACCCCCCCCCCAATACACACCTCAGCTGCTGCAGAACCCCCCCCCAATACACACCTCAGCTGCTGCAGAACCCCCCCCAATACACACCTCAGCTGCTGCAGAACCCCCCCCCCCAATACACACCTCAGCTGCTGCAGAACCCCCCCCCCCAATACACACCTCAGCTGCTGCAGAACCCCCCCCAATACACACCTCAGCTGCTGCAGAACCCCCCCCAATACACACCTCAGCTGCTGCAGAACCCCCCCCCCCCAATACACACCTCAGCTGCTGCAGAACCCCCCCCAATACACACCTCAGCTGCTGCAGAACCCCCCCAATACACACCTCAGCTGCTGCAGAACCCCCCCCCAATACACACCTCAGCTGCTGCAGAACCCCCCCCCAATACACACCTCAGCTGCTGCAGAACCCCCCCCAATACACACCTCAGCTGCTGCAGAACCCCCCCCAATACACACCTCAGCTGCAGAGCCGCCCCCCCAATACACACCTCAGCCGCTGCAGAACTCTTCCTTACAATTAAGCATATCTTACCTAAATTCTTCAGACGTTGCGTATCAGAGATCCAGTTGCTATATGTCTGCGCCGCGCCAATATGGTCTGTACTATAAATATGGAAACTACAATACAGAAAATGTAGCCGCCAATAACAATAATGTGACGTAGTTTGGGGGCGTCAGCGGTAAAAACAATAGGAGTTCAGCTAATTAGATAAAAATTAAAGCTAAAAAACTTTTTTTCCTTTTGGAAAGAGCCCCTCCCCCTCCTTCCTGTATAATCTGTGTTACTTTCCTGCGTTTTTACACATTTGATACATTTCTCGGTGCGCTGTAACATTCGCCCGCTCTGCATTCATGTCCGGAGGGAAGTTTACATTTTGTATCAAGTATTTCCTCAGTCCCTGAAAATGGAAAAAAACTCTTCTTCCTTTAGATTAAAAAGTAGAACAAAATCTGCGAGACAAGAGCCGAGATAAGGAGGCACTCCGCACCCCAAGTCAACCGTCCGCCACTAAGGGATGCATGGAGTACTAATGATAAAAAAGGAAGTTAATAAAAAGATTTGTATTTCTAAATACCCAATTTTTAAAATAAGCAAAAAAATAAGTAATGTATGTACACAGTGACTCTACCAGCAGAATAGCGAGTGCAGCTCTGGGGTATAATACAGGATGTAACTCAGGATCAGTACAGGATAAGTAATGTATGTACACAGTGACTCCACCAGCAGAATAGCGAGTGCAGCTCTGGGGTATAATACAGGATGTAACTCAGGATCATACAGGATAAGTAATGTATGTACACAGTGACTCCACCAGCAGAATAGCGAGTGCAGCTCTGGGGTATAATACAGGATGTAACTCAGGATCATACAGGATAAGTAATGTATGTATACAGTGACTCTACCAGCAGAATAGCAAGTGCAGCTCTGGGGTATAATACAGAATGTAACTCAGGATCAGTACAGGATAAGTAATGTATGTACACAGTGACTCCACCAGCAGAATAGTGAATGCAGCTCTGGAGTATAATACAGGATGTAAGTCAGGATCAGTATATGATAAGTAATGTATGTACACAGTGACTCCACCAGCAGAATAGTGAGTGCAGCTCTGGGGTATAATACAGGATGTAACTCAGGATCTGTACAGGATAAGTGATGTATGTATACAGTGACTCCACCAGCAGAATAGTGAGTGCAGCTCTGGGGTATAATACAGGATGTAACTCAGGATCTGTACAGGATAAGTGATGTATGTATACAGTGACTCCACCAGCAGAATAGTGAGTGCAGCTCTGGAGTATAATGCAGGATGTAAGTCAGGATCAGTACAGGATACGTAATGTATGTACACAGTGACTCCACCAGCAGAATAGTGAGTGCAGCCCTGCAGTATAATGCAGGATGTAACTCAGGATCAGTACAGGATAAGTAATGTATATACACAGTGACTCCACCAGCAGAATAGTGAGTGCAGCTCTGAAGTAGAATACAGGATGGAACTCAGGAGCAGTACAGGATAAGTAATGTATGTACACAATGACTCCACCAGCAGAATAGTGAGTGCAGCTCTGGGGTATAATCCAGGATAAGTAGTGTATGTACACAGTGACTCCACCAGTAGAATAGTGAGTGCAGCTCTGGAGTATAATACAGGATGTAACTCTGGATCAGTACAGGATAAGTAATGTATGTACACAGTGACTCCACCAGCAGAATAGTGAGTGCAGCTCTGGAGTATAATACAGGATGGAACTCATTTATACAGATTCATTCTATAAGTAAGCTGCATATAGATGAACATACTGGCCTAATAGCGGAAGTATTTGTCCAGCTCTAGCATTATAACATATCCACAGGCTGTCCAGATATACAGTAGTTTATATACATCTTTATGTAACAGCTGTGCATTATATATACATACACGCAGCCGGCTACGGTGCGAGGATGCATACAGGGATGAGAATCCCATTTCACAGCTCGTTTCAATCATGTCCCGCGTTTTATTTAAGACTTGGGATAATTAGGACAGAACGGCATTTGCTTTTGCTCTGTCAGGGTCTAGATAAACCAGACTCGCAGCTGTACTCATAATAAGGTCGCTGCATCCTCCCTGCTACAGTAACAAGAGGAACCCAGCGCCTTCCCAAATCAATTATTGATGAACTCCAGACTTAAAGCCACAGCGCACGGCAGAACGGGATCACTCTGTAGTGTAACCAAACACAGTGGAAAGCCAAACCAAGTTACCAATTGTCGATGAGCATTCAGTAGACAGAGACCAACTGTGTGTGGGCACCGTGAGATCACCTACCTAAGATGGGCTCCAGAAAAACTCTATTACAGTATAAAAGTAATGCTCACTATTGATTTAGATGCGATTTTCTGTTATGCTCCAGAGCTGCACTCACTATTCTGCTAGTGGAGTCACTGTGTACATACATTACTTATCCTGTACTGATCCTATCCTGTATTATACTCCAGAGCTGCACTCACTATTCTGCTGGTGGAGTCACTGTGTACATACATTACTTATCCTGTACTGATCCTGAGTTACATCCTGTATTATACTCCAGAGCTGCACTCACCATGAAGTTAGTGATTCCTCCGGCATACTGGTTATGACTATTATGGTAGTTTTACATCTGTATCGGAACCTCTGGTAGGAGGTCCCATCACAGATCTGTCACAAAAGCCAAGCAGCCGAGTGGAAAGCGAACGGACCCTATTGTAGCTACGCAGTCCGTTCGGCGCCATTTGGTTCAATCCGGGAATTCCTCTTTCACTCTCCCTGAACAGAGCAGGAGACCAGATCACCGACCGCAGATGTGAAACCATCTTAATTCTACAATTCGTAATATTCTGTTAACATTTTCACCTGCAGGTTATCACACTAATAAAACGCGCCTGTCCCTTTAAGAGAGGCGAGCGCCTGCAGAGACGACGAGTTCTATGTCATCTGATCTGCTTGCTTAGTAAGCACTATGGGATGACACTATTGATGGAGAATTAGAGAAGGCGTAGAATATGTGAGGCGCGCTACGGGCCCTTCTCGGGCGTAATGTCATGATATGTTAGAAAGCTCACGCCGCCTCATAAGTCACCAGCAGGTCACCTCCGAAAATCAATTAGCTAATTGCCTGAGATCACCGCTCAGGGACAAGTCTGACTCAGAGTCGGTCCCATCTGCAGCCGGCGCGGGATGTAGTTCCAGGGACTAATTTAATCGTATGAGAAAATATTTCTCCTGAATGACAGCGTATCCCACAAGGAGGGCTTAGATACAGCAGCTCAGTATCACCCTATAGCCTCAGATTAACTGACCTAACAATAGGGTCAGTTTTAGGCATATTGACAGCCCTGCCGGGGGCACCACTGCCCAACAGGGGCGAGGGATTACTTTGTTGGTGCACAAAGGGGGCACCATTACCTTGTGGGGGACACAAAAGGAACACTGCAAGTGCGGGAAAACTAAGGGACACCATCACCTTATGGAGGAACAGAGGGGAAATGTTTGCTTTGTGGTAGCAGAAAAGGGGCACAAACAGGGTATTATTACTTGGTAGGGGGCACGGAGAACGGTGGAGGTAGCAGTAGGACAAGAGACTCATCCAAAGGGTTAAGGTTTCCATAGTCTGACTGGAGAGATGGAGGAGGAACGGGATCATTAGGGCCCAGAGGGCAGGAGACCTGACCAGCAAGAGGACAGCGAGGCGCACTCCCGAAACTGGGGCTGCAGTCGGTAGAAGATGTAAACCTTGCACATTGTCTTGTAAGTGAGGTCGGCCTCAGCTGAGAATTGAGGTGCGTACACGGATAGGCGCAGGTAACAATTACCCAGAAGGCCTGCTAGAGGGGTTTCTATTGCCCAGAGAGAGAGAGACTGGACTGTAAGGGACATTGGACGAGCGCCGACCTTTTCTTATTGCAGACGGAGATACTTTGTGAGAAGGATCACCAGTCCCCAGGTAGCTCTTAATTTTTGCTCCAGGGATTGGGGGCTGTAAAATGGTAATACTGCACATTTAAAAAGAGGTGTGGTCAGGGGCAGGACCTGCACAAATATGGGGGTCCCCTAAGGAGAAGAACCCAAGCAGCAAACTAAAAGCACCTCCAAATTGGACTAGGGGGGTATATTTGAGTGCTACATGGCAGTTTTATTGGATTATGTTGGTATACTTCGTTGGGCGCTATACAGCAGTATTTATTGGTGTATGGTGGCATATTTGGGCGTTACATCGCAGCATTTCAATTTCTATCAGAATGTGGCGGCATACTATTTGGTCACTATATGCAGTATTTATTGGACTATGGTGGCATATTTGGGTGCTGCATGGCAGTATTTATCAGAATACGGAAGTATATTTGGGCATTATATGGCAGTACTTATGGGACTATGGTGCTACATGGGACTTTTATTGGAATAGGTTGGTATACTATTTGGGCACTATATGGTAGTATTTATTGCTGTATGGTGGCATATTTGGGCATCACATAGCAGTATTTCAGTATTTATCCTAATATGGAGGTATATTTGGGAACTATGTGGCAGTACTTATTAGACTATGGTGGCATATTTGGTAACTACATGCCAGTATTTATAGAATTTTGGTGGTGTATTATTTGGATACTATATGGCGGTATTTATTGGACTGTGGCGCTATATGGCATTATTATTTATCGGAACATATATTTGCACACTACATGTCATTATTTATCGCACTATGATGGTATACTATGTGGGCACTTGGCAGTATTTAGTGGACTATGGTGGCATATTAGGGCACTACATGGTAGTATTATGGGGGCTGAGATTATTAGAACTGCATAGAAATAGCAGGCACGGGTAGTGTGTGTTTGGGTTGGCCCTATGTACTTTGCTGGCTGCCTGGGGCCCTATGTTCTATAACATTGGCGCTTGCCCATACACCATGCTTGAATACATAAACTGCGCAGCACGCCAGCCCTGGCGAGTACATGCTGGGAGGTGTAGTGCGTGTGGCTTCTGGAGGCCGTACCTGCAATCTTCACATCATGGGCTTATATGACTAATGTAACATAATGACAGAACGGGGTCAGCGACCTCAGGGTCTGACGAGACATCCAAATATATTGCAGCTCTTTACCTTTACGCTCTGAGCAATATATAGCTATATAATTAATCGCAGAGGATCATGGGAAAAGTGCCCCAGTATTCACCCCAGAACAGGGCACTACGCATTATAAAACACACTTGTCACCCGGCACCTAAGGGTTACACGTGGCTCTAATACATTCGGCCTACACTGAATGGCCACCTTATTAGTAGTACCTTCATCTAGTAGTACGTTGGGTTTCAGGACTTCAGAAATTCATTGTGGCCCTCATCTACAGGTTATCAGAGGGCCCAGGGGGCGCCAAACATTCCTCCCATTACTGCACCTCCACCAGCTGACAGGAAGGGGTCAGCAATTCATGCTGCTTGTGCCAAATTCTGATTCCCATCAGCAAGAGAAATCTGGATCCCTCTGACCAGGAGATGTTTTTCCGCTGCTCAGTGATACAATTCTTATGCTCTTTTGTCACCTGGAGTCTTGTTGTTCTCTTCCACACGATGGCGCTGGTAACTAGTCGTCTGCTGTTATATCCCATCCACTCTAAGGAGCAGCGAGTTGTGCGTTCGGACACATTATTTGGAGCACCAGTGTTTTCAGCTGAATGTGCAGTGCCTGTTTGTCCAAATGAATCCCAACATCCTCTTCTGACCCCTTTAGGCAACCAGTTTGTTCGCCTTTGTTCATTAGAGGGGACTGCACTGTAAAAGCTATCACTGGAGGTAACCGCACTGCAATAACTATCACCAAGTAGAATTGGTATATGACCATTGTGTGGTGTTGATTATATAATTTGGAGAGGGGGACCTGAATTCCATGTACACCCGTGACTATGGTAGTTCATGAGTAGTCCCTGAACAACCTCTACATTTTTATATAGGTGTCAGCGCCTCGCACATCATCATGAGATCATCAGCAGCGGCCGGCACAACAAAAGTCATTGGTGGCGGTCACCTTAGTATAAGGGGTTTATAGCTCATCGCCATCATCTGAAAGTGACAACCGGTTGTCAGTTTATTCACATAGTTCAAGGCAGAACCACAGAGGTAAAAAACAGATGTAGTGTCAAGCCACACCCCCAACGCACCCTCCCACCCACACCCCCAACGCACCCCCCCACCCGCACCCTTTCTGCAGCACGGGTTGGACAAGGGCATAATCATGCAGAGGTGGGGGGTGGGGATTCCTACTCTAGTGCTGCCATAAGTCCTAAAAGAATAACCCCGATATGCATCAGAATAGAAGAAAAATTGCACAAAGTGAAAAAAAAGATATATAAATAAAACACACACAAAATATATATATATATTTTCATCCAAATCTAGATCTCCATCTCCTCTCCGAGGGCTGCGTCTTCAGTAGAGCAATCACATGAGGTCAGGCCGATCGGCCCCTGATCCTCCTCCTGACTTGTGACTTACTCATTTTGATTAAGTTTGTGATTAGCAGCTCACGCGGCCAGAAATAGTAAGCGGGCGGCCACAGACAGGACATTTAAACAAACCCTGGCCGGATGCCACGCCGAGTCGCTACGATAGACATCGCTCCTTCTGCGCAGCAGCCGTCAGCGGCGTATCTGCTCCTTAAAGTGCACCTGGCTGCTGACGGCGGCGGATATTTTGCCAGATATCCAGTTTTTGGAGCCTTTTGTGTCGACCTATAAATTCATCAGTGTTCATCCTTCTTCCAAAAATCTACAAAATCAGTGAATTGTCTGTAAAAGGCTCCGAAATGCGTCGCTGTAAGACTTGAATGAAGAAAACTAAGAGAGAAATGAAAGATGGAGGCCGCTCTTATTTTCACCGTAGTTAATACTTTCCGCCTTAAAAGGGCTTACAAGGGAAGAGGTAACATAATATGGACCCTTTAAGGGATATGTAATAATGTCTCCATTAACTCCTTATCACCAGAGTGCATATAATAATGTGATGGGAGCGCAAGCTTTGCATGGAGCGGGATGGGAAGCCAACAACTCCATACTGGCAGCATTTAAGGGTCCCAAACCGCTCCACTGCGATGAGATCGCAAGGTGCCGTCCGGGCGTCTTGGTGATTGGGGGGCTTCCGAAGGCCCCACGGCTGCCGTGTATATCTGCCCATTAAGATGTGCCCATTAATAGCATGCTACTATGCTTATAAGCATGCAATACTGAAGTATTGCAGTATATGGAATAATCTATCTAATAATTTGCAAGTTCAAGTCCCCAATGGGGACAAAATAAGACTCTCATCATGCTGCCCCCTATGTAAAAAAAAAGTGTAAAAAAATAAAATATTAAAAAAGTTTCAAATGATGATAGTTTGAAGCACTGGACTATGCTGCTCACTTACCCAGACGGACTGATCTCTGGGGACAGCTAATGCATATTGACACTTCTCACAGCTGAGGGTTTGCTTCAGTTTGCTAGAGGACAGGAGAGCGACTTGTGCTGCTGACGGGTTCAGATAACGGAGAATGGTCTAGACTGGATACAAGTGCAACAAACCCTCAGCTGTGAGTAGTATTAGGAACGGATACTTCACTTCCAGACGTAAACAAGAACTTTGTCGCTGACAAGCAGCAGAGTTATTTGTCACTGACAAGCAGCAGAGTTATTGCACAGCAGGGGAGGATTTAAAAATTAGGCTTCATGTACAAATAGAAAAAAAAGAACTAGAATCAGAAAAAAAACAAAGTAATGAGAAAAAGCAGAACAAACAACTGGCCAGACGGTCTAAGATGTGAGCAGCCCGTTACTGACGCTCCTCCGAGCGCTGCCCAAGGAAGTCATCAGTGCGTTCGAGTCAACATCTGCCCGAGCAGTGACACGGGGAATAAATCTCAGCAATAACTGAAGGCGAAGCAACAAATCAATTCCTATCAAGCTAAAATTCTACAATAGAAGACACCACTGCATGAAAACACTGGTACTTGTAGTCCGCCTAAGCTATTACTAGTCAGCAGATTACGTACAGCCCTCCAATACCAAATTCGTATGGACGCTTGCAGGACCCCACAGCGGAATCCGACCCGGTGCCTGGCCAGTAACCCCTGCGTACCTGTCCGGATTTCTCCTCCTCTGTGCTGGAGATGTGCCGGCCGTCGTAAACGTGCAGTACAGATTATGCCGCACTGTGGCTAGGCGATGACGCGGATCCAGCGACCTTTCCGCAAAGATGATTGCGGAAGGGCTGTGGGACGGATGGCTTCCGCTGACTTCAAATGGAATCCTTCTGTGTGGAGTCTGCACAGCATCGCAGCATGTTGCAATTTCTCCTCAGCTTGTGTACAGGAAATCGTGTTTTACCATGGCATGCTACGGGCGGATTTGCTGTGGAATCCATAGGATTTCGCAATGCAAATCCACCCGTTTGCATTTGGTCTAGCAGGACAACCACCTTCCATGTGCCAGTAAGAATAATGTTGTCTTCCTGGCAGTTGAATTCCACACATCATGGACCGAGTTATGACAAAGATCAGCCTTTGAGCGTCATAAACCATTTGGGCCTGTGCACAACTGCTAACTCTGCAATGAGGGTTAACTCTGCATTTACCTGCTCCAGTGCTCACCATGACTTCACTTGATCAGCATTTATTACTATAATACCGCCCCCTATGTACAAGAATATAACTACTATAATACTGCCGCCTATGTACAAGAATATAACTACTATAATACTGCCGCCTATGTACAAGAATATAACTACTATAATACTGCCCTCTATGTACAAGAATATAACTACTATAATACTGCCTCCTATGTACAAGAATATAACTACTATAATACTGCCCCCTATGTACAAGAATATAACTACTATAATACTGCCCCCTATGTACAAGAATATAACTACTATAATACTGCCTCCTATGTACAAGAATATAACTACTATAATACTGCCCTCTATGTACAAGAATATAACTACTATAATACTGCCTCCTATGTACAAGAATATAACTACTATAATACTGCCCCTATGTGCAAGAATATAACTACTATAATACTGCCCTCTATGCAAAAGAATATAACTACTATAATACTGCCGCCTATGTACAAGAATATAACTACTATAATACTGCCCTCTATGTACAAGAATATAACTACTATAATACTGCCTCCTATGTACAAGAATATAACTACTATAATACTGCCCCCTATGTGCAAGAATATAACTACTATAATACTGCCCCCTATGTACAAGAATATAACTACTATAATACTGCCCCCTATGTACAAGAATATAACTACTATAATACTGCCCTCTATGTACAAGAATATAACTACTATAATACTGCCTCCTATGTACAAGAATATAACTACTATAATACTGCCCCCTATGTACAAGAATATAACTACTATAATACTGCCCCCTATGTACAAGAATATAACTACTATAATACTGCTCCCTATGTACAAGAATATAACTACTATAATACTGCCTCCTATGTACAAGAATATAACTACTATAATACTGCCCTCTATGTACAAGAATATAACTACTATAATACTGCCTCCTATGTACAAGAATATAACTACTATAATACTGCCCCCTATGTACAAGAATATAACTACTATAATACTGCCTCCTATGTACAAGAATATAACTACTATAATACTGCCCTCTATGTACAAGAATATAACTACTATAATACTGCCTCCTATGTACAAGAATATAACTACTATAATACTGCCCCCTATGTACAAGAATATAACTACTATAATACTGCCCCCTATGTACAAGAATATAACTACTATAATACTGCCCCCTATGTACAAGAATATAACTACTATAATACTGCCCTCTATGCAAAAGAATATAACTACTATAATACTGCCCCCTATGTACAAGATTATAACTACTATAATACTGTCTCCTATGTACAAGAATATAACTACTATAATACTGCCCCTTATGTACAAGAATATAACTACTATAATACTGCCCCCTATGTACAAGAATATAACTACTATAATACTGCCCCCTATGTACAATAATATAACTACTATAATACTGCTCCCTATGTACAAGAATATAACTACTATAATACTGCTCCCTATATACAAGAATATAACTACTATAATACTGCCCCCTATGTACCAGAATATAACTACTATAATACTGCCCTCTATGTACAAGAATATAACTACTATAATACTGCCCCTTATATACAAGAATATAACTACTATAATACTGCCTCCAATGTACAAGAATATAACTACTATAATACTGCCCCTATGTACAAGAATATAACTACTATAATACTGCCTCCTATGTACAAGAATATAACTACTATAATACCGCCCCCCATGTACTACTATCATGTGATGTGAATATTGAGGAATGTGTTTCCTCCTCGGTGGATCTGATGGCAGTCAGTAAACAATGCTCTTGTACGGGAACAGATAAGCTGCTGTGATTTATATTCAGTCCCTAAGCGAAGAATAAAATATGCGAGGAATAGGACGGCTCGGAGCTTTTCCTTTTGAAACATTAAAAAAAACTAAACGGAAATAAAGAAGCGCCTGGTAGCGGAGTACAAGAGGAAATCATATATTAAAGCTTCTCTGAGAGATCGCCGTACAGAATCAGAGAAGACGGAGAACAACATGGCCGACCCAATACAAAAAAAATCTGTAAAATTTGAACAAAATCATAAAAAAAACTTTTAATAATATTTTTCTTTTCTTGAGCGCAACCGTATTTATACGAGAGAGACACCAAGAGAGATACCAAGAGAGATACCAGGAGAGATACCAGGAGAGACACCAAGAGAGACACCAAGAGAGACACCAAGAGAGACACCAAGAGAGACACCAAGAGAGACACCAAGAGAGACACCAAGAGAGACACCAAGAGAGACACCAAGAGAGACACCAAGAGAGACACCAAGAGAGACACCAAGAGAGACACCAAGAGAGACACCAAGAGAGACACCAAGAGAGACACCAAGAGAGATACCAAGAGAGATACCAAGAGAGATACCAAGAGAGATAAGCGTTACGTTATATTTGGCATACTGAATCATACCTGCGATAACCACTGACCAAGCTGTGGCCGGGGATCCCACCTACCCTTCCTCTGCGGCTGGTTGTTGGCATCCTCAGACTTGTCATCTGCTTGACTGCCTGCGATGCATCCATGGTAGACTCCGCCTACTATGTGCCATTTTTAATATTGGTGCCTGGCATAGCTGGCCTTAGCTACGTGCGACCTGTGCTGTCACGTAGGGGGCTAGCCACCAGCTTGTAGGGAGGGCACCAGGCCTATGCAGGGGGAAAATGTCTTCTTGGCCAGATGATCCCCCCCCGCCCCCGCCCCCCTTACTGTGTTTCAGTATCTTGAGGCATTAGAAGAATCATGCTCCCCCTGGCTCTTTTTCCTGCCTTCTTAGGTGCCACTGTAAGCCTCTTGGGTGTCCCAGCAACAGAATTGCTTAGTTTTGCTATGGTATTTCTGCGCCGAGCTTGGCCCTGGCGCTGCGGTTCCGCGCCGAGCCTGGCCCTGGCGCTGCGGTTCCGCGCCGAGCCTGGCCCTGGCGCTGCGGTTCCGCGCCGAGCCTGGCCCTGGCGCTGCGGTTCCGCGCCGAGCCTGGCCCTGGCGCTGCGGTTCCGCGCCGAGCCTGGCCCTGGCGCTGCGGTTCCGCGCCGAGCCTGGCCCTGGCGCTGCGGTTCCGCGCCGAGTCTGGCCCTGGCGCTGCGGTTCCGCGCCGAGTCTGGCCCTGGCGCTGCGGTTCCGCGCCGAGCCTGGCCCTGGCGCTGCGGTTCCGCGCCGAGCCTGGCCCTGGCGCTGCGGTTCCGCGCCGAGCCTGGCCCTGGCGCTGCGGTTCCGCGCCGAGCTTGGCCCTGGCGCTGCGGTTCCGCGCCGAGCTTGGCCCTGGCGCTGCGGTTCCGCGCCGAGCTTGGCCCTGGCGCTGCAGTTCCGCGCCGAGCTTGGCCCTGGAGCTGTATTAATATTAATGTTGGCTCTAGTACAATATACAAGCTGTGCCATCTTGCTGCTCTCTGCACACCTAGAATACAGGCAGACTGCAGTGCGACACATAAATGACGGCGTGACAAAGTCCATACAGGGCGCCATCCAACCTAAGGCCGTACGGTTGCCTGGCCACATGGTGAAGGGCCCTTTGGACCCCTCTCGACAGGATACTTCTGTATCCCCCTCTATCGCTACATCACTCATAAAGCAACGTCTCCAGTCTATCTAGTGAATTGCACCATGATTTGCGCCAGTTCCCACGACTCCGGCGACATTACGGATTCATCCATGTTTAATATCTCAACACAAAGAGGAGAAATACAATCCTGGGTTTTAATCTCATCCCTTTATTGTGCCGCAACCGGAGGAAGTGTAGATAATGGCGGCTGCTGGGATCAGATACTGACCTCGCTGCGCGGCCTCTCCTCAGCAGAGACGTTCCTGGCGCAGCTGCAGTCCTCAGGTGCCCCCTACGAGGAATGTCACCCAGACTTAAAATGTTTCTCGTGCCATTCCCAGGACTCCGTCACTCGTGACACTGCGGCCCGAGGTCACCGCGTACAGCGAGACCGGAGTTTATAATGCAGCTATTAAAAGGAGAGGCTTAGACACCGCGGCTCAGCAGGCGGTATCCCCCCGTGACAGGGTTAGACACCGCGTCTCAGCAGGCGGTATCCCCCCGTGACAGGGTTAGACACCGCGGCTCAGCAGGCGGTATCCCCCCGTGACAGGGTTAGACACCGCGGCTCAGCAGGCGGTATCCCCCCCGTGACAGGGTTAGACACCGCGACTCAGCAGGCGGTATCCCCCCCGTGACAGGGTTAGACACCGCGACTCAGCAGGCGGTATCCCCCCCGTGACAGGGTTAGACACCGCGACTCAGCAGGCGGTATCCCCCCGTGACAGGGTTAGACACCGCGACTCAGCAGGCGGTATCCCCCCGTGACAGGGTTAGACACCGCGACTCAGCAGGCGGTATCCCCCCGTGACAGGGTTAGACACCGCGACTCAGCAGGCGGTATCCCCCCGTGACAGGGTTAGACACCGCGGCTCAGCAGGCGGTATCCCCCCGTGAGAGGGTTAGACACCGCGGCTCAGCAGGCGGTATCCCCCCGTGAGAGGGTTAGACACCGCGGCTCAGCAGGCGGTATCCCCCCGTGACAGGGTTAGACACCGCGGCTCAGCAGGCGGTATCCCCCCGTGACAGGGTTAGACACCGCGGCTCAGCAGGCGGTATCCCCCCCCCCGTGACAGGGTTAGATACCGCGGCTCAGCAGGCGGTATCCCCCCGTGACAGGGTTAGATACCGCGGCTCAGCAGGCGGTATCCCCCCCCCGTGACAGGGTTAGATACCGCGGCTCAGCAGGCGGTATCCCCCCCGTGACAGGGTTAGATACCGCGGCTCAGCAGGCGGTATCCCCCCGTGACAGGGTTAGATACCGCGGCTCAGCAGGCGGTATCCCCCCGTGACAGGGTTAGATACCGCGGCTCAGCAGGCGGTATCCCCCCGTGACAGGGTTAGATACCGCGGCTCAGCAGGCGGTATCCCCCCGTGACAGGGTTAGATACCGCGGCTCAGCAGGCGGTATCCCCCCGTGACAGGGTTAGATACCGCAGCTCAGCGGGCGGTATCCCCCCGTGACAGGGTTAGATACCGCGGCTCAGCGGGCGGTATCCCCCCGTGACAGGGTTAGATACCGCGGCTCAGCGGGCGGTATCCCCCCGTGACAGGGTTAGATACCGCGGCTCAGCGGGCGGTATCCCCCCGTGACAGGGTTAGATACCGCGGCTCAGCGGGCGGTATCCCCCAGTGACAGGGTTAGATACCGCGGCTCAGCAGGCAGTATCCCCCGTGACAGGGTTAGATACCGCGGCTGAGCAGGCAGTATCCCACATGGCAGGGTTAGATACCCCGGTTCAGCAGGCAGTATCCCACATGGGCAGGGTTAGATACCTCGGCTCAGCAGGCAGTATCCCACATGGGCAGGGTTAGATACCTCGGCTCAGCAGGCAGTATCCCACATGGCAGGGTTAGATACCTCGGCTCAGCAGGCAGTATCCCACATGGCAGGGTTAGATACCTCGGCTCAGCAGGCAGTATCCCACATGGTAGGGTTAGATACCTCGGTTCAGCAGGCAGTATCCCACATGGCAGGGTTAGATACCTCGGCTCAGCAGGCAGTATACCACATGGCAGGGTTAGATACCTCGGTTCAGCAGGCAGTATCCCACATGGGCAGGGTTAGATACCTCGGTTCAGCAGGCAGTATCCCACATGGGCAGGGTTAGATACCTCGGCTCAGCAGGCAGTATCCCACATGGGCAGGGTTAGATACCTCGGCTCAGCAGGCAGTATCCCACATGGCAGGGTTAGATACCTCGGCTCAGCAGGCAGTATCCCACATGGCAGGGTTAGATACCTCGGCTCAGCAGGCAGTATCCCACATGGCAGGGTTAGATACCTCAGCTCAGCAGCATCCCACGATTGGCTTAGGCCTTCACATGACAGATTTTTACATCAGTGTGCCGATCTGCGGCAGACAATACGAAAATCCACTTTGGATTATTCCACGCAGGTTGCATTGTGTAAACTCACAGATTAAAACCACACGATGGGATTAGATACAGCAACTCAGCAGACAGTAACACACATGGTAGGATTAGATACAGCAGCTGAATGGACAGTATCACTGGCTTAGATACACAGCCTCACAGTATCACATGTTATGGGCTTCGATTCCTTAGCTGAGCAACAAGTACCACATATAAAAGGCTTAGATACATTCGTATTGACTGCTCAACTGCTATATCCAAGCCCATAATATGCAACATTGTCTGCTGAGCAGGTGTATCTAATCCCATCATGTGTGATTGGGTTTATAAGCAACTCAGCAGACAGTATCACACATGATAGGATTAGATACAGCAACTCAGCAGACATCATCATCTGTGACATTGTTTTATGAGCTACAGTATCCAATCCGTCATGTGTGATAGCATCTGCCAAATTGCTGGATCTAACCTCATCACACACAATGGGATTAGATACGGGGGGTGGGGGGCAGTGGTGGGAAGCGCTGCAGATTGACATTCACCTTGACATGACAGGTTTACGTTGAACTAATGGCTCCTTATAATCACCGATCAATAATCTCCCAGAAACATCCCAGACGAGACGGCTGACGGGCAGTAAAACAGGAGCGCCTGCATGAGACCCCCGGGGGCTCTGGAGACGGATCATCAGGTCATAGACCGGGATCTACTGTATGGAGGGGGATCGAGTTCTGCAGCTGCTCGATCTGCTCACCAGGAACCTATATATTACAGTTACCTTAAAGGGGCGCTCTGGGGATTGTTTAAATTCATTCATTCATTATGCAGCTATCCCCCCCATATATGAGCCGGCGAGGGTCACCTTGGTGGCTCCGGTCTCAATCTCCTGATCTCCCTCTCCTCAGATGGTCATGTGGGTACTGATGCATTATGTCTCCACTGCAAGTATGGTTGGAGACATGGGTTGGCCGGGCTGAGTTCTAGAGAACGCCCACAGTTTGTAATTTGGCTAATTTGTGCTGGTTTCAGCGTCAGTGACGGGAACAGAGATGGGAGGCCAGCTGGAGAGCGGCAGGAGTTGGGAGTGGAGATGGGAGACCGGCGGAGAGAATGACAGCGGGGTCATAAGTGGAGATCAGAGGTGGGCGGGGACAGTGACACGAGGCCGGGGAGATGTCTGAGCTGCCAGCGGGAATAGCCGGTACACGTGTCTCTCCATCAGCCAATCTGCAGCTGTGGGCATGACCTGGCCGTTCAATGCAACTCAGGCCGCCCAACCCATGTCTCCACCCATACTTGCGGTGGAGACATAATGCACCTGTACCGGTCATGTGACCTCCATACTGACCAGCTTAGATCTACTTGGGGTTTTGTGTTCATTTTCTAGTCAGATTCTCAGTCTGTGTGATGCTGTTGCATGGACCCAAACACAGAAACTGCCTGCAGGAGATCACATGTACTCCGATCACAGTTACTGATCATGGTCACACGGCTCCTGTCACACAGGTATAAGAGAGGAGATCACAGCTCATCCTCCTGACTGTATACTTATGAGCTGTAACATATGCACATGAATATCATAAGGCAATGATAATTAAACTTTCCCCCTGCAGCCGAAAATGGTATAACCTCAACTGTGGTGATGCATCATTTGAATGATCAGTCTCAGGCCACCGTCACGCGGCTCAAGAAACGTCGTGCGAGTTTGTGCGTTGTGAGACCAGGACCAATTTTTTCCCGCATCGCGTTGTGGGTAAAAAAATAAAAATAAAAAATCGTGGCATGTCCCATCTTTGGGTGTTCCGTCAGAACACAGCGCCCGTTGTTTTCAATGGGGCCGGACAACACATCACAGGGTGTGCATGGAAACAATGGGAAACATTTGCATATCCCCCGGCGCGGCGATCTCTACTTCCCTGAAGTGATGCCAGGAGTTTCTAAACACAAACGCCTTGCATCCATGTAGACCGAGTGTACCCGAGGACGGGATTGGGCCGCGTTTCTTGGCCCGATACTGCGCTTTCCTGTGTGAAATTGGCCTGAAGATGGTGCCTGATAATCATCAGACAGGGGGCTGCACTGCAGGGAAGTGGCTGTAATACACAGAGGAGACCTCCAGAGTGCGACACAATCAGGTCAGGGAGGCAGTCAAAGAAAATGTGTTTTTGCCAAAGTGGCCCTCTATAGCGCCTCCTGGGATGTACTTTAGACTGCAGGCCCAGGGACAGACGTGTCACCGATTTCTGATATGTAGTTAAAGAAGTCTACTTGTGAGAAGGGACCCTTGGCAATAAGCTGATCACTAAGTGCCTTCCTGCTTGCGATTCCCAGCGATCAACTGTAATCTGTGGGAGATCTGGCAGTAAGTGTTCACTTTCCCTGCAGCACTCCCGCAGGAAAGAAGTAGTATTACACAGTGTCCATTCCCATCAGCGATTGGTTATATAATGCAAGAGATGCTCTTTATAACCGCTCTCCAATGAGCAGAGGACCCCCTCTAGTAACTCAGCACACCCTAATAGGGTGTACAGAAATGGGTCTTATAAACTGGACATCCCCTTTAAGTTTTATAGAAATAAATTAAATCCAATCGTTTTGTGTCTCGCCCGGTACAGCAGAGCTCCCTCATCTAGAGGTCTGCCAATGGTTAGACGGACCTCCTGGTGCAGGAAAACAATGCAAGAACTGCAGTGAAGACTGACAATTCTTTTATAGTGCTTTTCCTTGGATTTTTAAATTCTCAAATCCTCAATATTTTATTTTGCCTTCTCCTCAGTGAACAATATCTAACAAATCAGCCGAGTACCCATGAAGCATCAGCGGGGCATTATGGGAAATGTAATGGCTTCTACATCAGATGCATTGCAGGATCTGTATCCAAGCCCTTCCTCATCAGAGTGTACCACAGTAGAGCAGCTCCGAAAAAACAGACGCCCACAGAACAGATTGGGTGTTTTAGTTCCTTACCACTCTGAAGAGGTCTGCTTGCTTTCAGTGAATAGATCATCAATAGTTGATCAGCGGGAGGGCGCCACTTGGGATCCCCGCTGATCTTCAGGCAGCGGTCTGTGCCGCCGAGCCAGGCGTCCACAAGTGTAATAGAAAGGCTTCACACCCTTTGAAATCAATGGCCTGGCTCCGACTGACAGTGAGCCCGGGGACGCCAAGTGGAGAACCCCCACGGAGACACCACTGATCAGCAGGATAGGTCATCGATAGTAAATGCCCAGGATATCCCTTTAAGTCCCAGCCTACAACTACGGACTGAGCAGCAGAATGTACATGCTGTTGAGATTTCAGCAGCCGCACATCTCTCTGTCCATCGCCAGGCGAGAGCAGCGCGCTCACACCGCCGCGCCGCAGGGAGGACGCCGCCATGTTTGGTAATCTTCCACATAAAGATGGCTCCAGATGAGACAATGTGCATCCGGCCGGCTTAATTCACTCCAAGGACTGCAACTGGCAGAGTGAATTTAATCCGTCTTCAGGCCCCCTGGCACGGAAGTTGATGGAAGATAAACGCGTCGCACGGAGGACATAAAGAGCCGGCTGCTGGTACCATAATCACAATGATTGGTATCTCAGCGTACCCAATCAAGCTAAGTGCTGATGAGGATCATACCGAGTGTAACATCGTCAGGGGCTCGCAGGAACACCGCGCCGGGGGGATGAGCGAGACCGCCACAATGCCACAAACCAGTGACAAAACACAAGAAGATGCCCGGGTTATACCAGCTGTACATATATAATTATATACAGGATACACCCAGGTTATACCAGCATGCCCCATATCACTATATACAGGAGATCCCCAGGTTATACCAGCATGCCCCATATCGCTATATACAGGATGTATAACTTATACCAGCTGTACATATATAATTATATACAGGATACACCCAGGTTATACCAGCATGCCCCATATCACTATATACAGGAGATGTATAACTTATACCAGCTGTACATATACAATTATATACAGGATACACCCAGGTTATACCAGCATGCCCCATATCACTATATACAGGAGATGTATAACTTATACCAGCTCTACATATATAATTATATACAGGATACACCCAGGTTATACCAGCATGCCCCATATCACTATATACAGGAGATGTATAACTTATACCAGCTGTACATATATAATTATATAGAGGAGATGCCCAGGTTATACCAGCATACTCCATATCACTATATACAGGAGATGTATAACTTATACCAGCTGTACATATATAATTATATACAGGAGATACCCAGGTTATACCAGCATGCCCCATATCACTATATACAGGAGATGTATAACTTATACCAGCTCTACATATATAATTATATACAGGAGATACCCAGGTTATACCAGCATACTCCATATCACTATATACAGGGAGAGGTATAGCTTATACCAGCTGTACATGTATATTTATATACAGGAGATACCCAGGTTATAGCAGCATGGTCCATATCACTATATACAGGAGATGCATAACTTATACCAGCTGCACATATATAATTATATACAGGAGACGCCCAGGTTATATCAGGATGGTCTATATCACTATATACAGGATGTATAACATATGTACAGCTGGTATAACTATATACAGAAGATACCCAGGTTATACCAGCATGGCTTATATTATTATATATAGGGGATAGTTACTTTATACAGGGGATGTATAACTATATACAGAAGATACCCGGGTTATACCAGCTGTACATATATAATTATCTAAAAGGTATAGGCCATTTCCCTGTCAGTTCTACTCCTGTGAGGAGGGTTCCCAGCGGTGGACATCTCGGCTATTGCTTTCTGGTGGCTGCCCCTTACAATCACATGACTTGGATCCCTTGTCATCTTTGCTTCTTTGCTTTCCCTGTAGCAGGTGCGGAGCAGCCGATGACCTTGGACAGGAGCTCCATGAAGATCTCAGGTTCACTCGACTGGTTCCAAGGTGGGGAGCGGCCGGTGGGGGCGAGGATGGGTGCGATCAGCCGATTACCATCTACAGGTGCTCAGTTCCCATCAACAACAAACACCAACTTCTTGCTAATTGGAAGCACATTGAAAGGTCAGCCTGGGTGTAAGACGCTACATGTGGCCTACAGGACGTCCCGGCCGCAGAGGCCGCGCTCCTCCGATAAGGATTGTATGGACCCTCATCAGCCCTGATGGACCGCAATAGCCGTCAGCAGCGGGAAAAGGACTTTATGGAAACTTTAACCCTCTGGAATTAAAGAAAATAATGGTTTTCATTCACTGACAGCAATCGGAGGTCTTACAAAGTTTAGGTTTTTTTTCTAGAACACATTGTCGGTCTACAGTTTGCTGGTTTTGTCCTCGTTATAATATAACGATCGGCGTTACCTGGAGAGGCTGGAATGGCGGTTATTTCCCTTCCCCCACACGGAAGTAAAGGCGAGCGGTTTTCGCAGGAAACTACAGGAAAGTAAAAAACGTAACAGTTTTCCAAAACTTCATCCCGCAGGCCCCCCACATTAAAGGGACGACAGTCATTACATCATTTGGCAGAGAGTACGGCGCTCAGATAAAAAGGCCCAGTGGAGGATAATGGCCGCCTGGCCCTGCGTGAGGCGCTGCGCCATTCTCGTCATCTTTGGCGGTCGTCCGCTGTGGAGACATTGTGTAGAGCCCGATGCGCAGGACAATTCCCCGCATCCTGCTGGAGCCCCATTCACATAAACCCTCATCTGCAGAAAGCGACATGATGTGCCGGCAGAGAACGCAGCGTGCTCCTCCAACGAGGCTGCCCCGTGCGACGCCTCCAGCACACGCCGTACCGGCCGCATTATGTTATCAGCGGGGCGGAATTAATCTTAATAGTCTTATTATACTGCCAGACCTGCAAATTATGGAGGATGGGAGATCTAAGGCACTGGAACATCCCTAAAGAGCCCCTCACCCCTGACCCCCGTCCGTCTGCGAGTCGCTACAGAGACCAAAAACAGTCTAGTAATCCGCTCGGCTCATCCTGGACCTCCTGGTGCAGGAAGCCAATGCAAAAACTCCTGCGGGCTCATTCACACGGGTGCATCTTCCAGGCCGTGAATACTGCGTGTTCCCTGCGTATCTCGCCATGCTTGCTTTTTTTGCGTGCGTATTAACAGTGTTTAAGCGAGCATGTGTATGAGGACCTACGGCGTATTTGCGCTCCGTATTACGTGCATTTTTTTTTTTATCTGATGAACAGTCTGAGAAATCTCATTGACACAGGGTGGCGAATCCGCCGCGGCAAAGACGGCAGAAGCAGTCGCTGCGGCGTCGATTCCCCAGCCGCAGCATGTCATTTTTTTTCCCGTTGTGGCCGCGCTCTCCTCTATGGGAGCATCGGCCGCAGCAGAAAAGCATGCAAGCTTCTCCAAAACCTGCGCCTAAGCACCACTTGTTTTGAAGCAGCGCTTTCCCGGCGGAAGGCTCTCAGTTTTTCGCTGTGGCCAAACCGCGAGGTTTCCAGCGGGATTCCACCCTGTGGGAGCCCAGCCTAAGGGTGGGAGCATCAGGGTGAGACCCAGTGGGGCATAGTTTGGGGAACATATTGATACATCCGAAGTATAGCCTCACCACAACCTTGCTTTGTAGGGTCATGATGGCTGCGGTCCCACAGGGATCTCTCCAGGAACTGACACAAAGGGTGTTCGCTCCTGACACTCCACTTTGCTCAGGTGACACTGGGTTGGTCCGACAAGAGTAGAACCCAACACTGCCAACATGACCGCTCCGAGGAGTGCCCTGCCCTGGAACACCCTGCATGCAGTATTGTATCCTTGCTTGTTGGCCAATCGGTAGTGCCAACAAGTGGCATCTACAGGGGCAAGTATGGTTAACAATAAGGGCTCTTACCCACTGGAGAGACTTTCCTGCGATGCAAAAGTGAGTGGAAACACACGATTGTGAAACTAATGATTTTCAATGGTTTCATTCTCATTTGCGATGTCTTCACTCAAGGCTCGCAGCGCTAAGAAAAATCGACCCTACCGCCCATTGCTTACCATAGGGCCGGCGGCGGCAGCTGCATTGTAAGCAATGGGAGTACATCACGCTCCCCTGACACAGCTGTAAGAGCCATGGCAGGGCATTCCTTCAACCCCTCAAGGACAAAAGAATCCCCTGCCGCATGCTATCCCGATGCTTACAATGAGGCCGACGCTGCTGCCCCATAGAAAGTTATTTTTCAATCCCTGGTCACCAGAATACACATGAAGACTGACGGGGAGAAGAGCTGGACGGCGCTTCAGGGGGAGTTAATTTTTTAATTTTTTTTGCAGCTAGGGATGATTTTTGGGGTAGGGCTTATATTTCAAGTCCCCACTTCCCCCCCCCCAAAAAAAACTCATTGCTGCAGACCACTGCCACAGCAGTGACAGAGGATTCCTTCACCCCCACGGTCTCCACGGGGTTGAAGGAATCCCCCTGCCATAGCTGTCACAGCTGTGTCAGGGGAGCGCGATGTACTCCCCCTAGGGGCCGACGCTGCTGCTGGCAGCCCTATTGAAGACAATGGTTGGTAGCGCAGATTTTTCTTAGCGCTGTGCGGCTTGAGTGAAGACATCGCAAATGGGAATGAAACCATTGAAAAATGATTGGTTTTATAATCATGCGTTTTCACTCTCGCATCGCAGGGAAGTCCATCGCCAGTGAGGAAGAGTCCTAATAAATGCAGCGATGGCATCACTACTACTTTCCATTCACAGTGCCAGGGGCAGCAGTGACAGCTCTAGCGCCGCCTTTTTTTGGGCACCAGATACATCAGTACTTCGAGCTGGCCTTATTGGGAATGTTGCCCTCTCTGTAGTATCTTCTGTTGCCCCCCCCTCAAATAGATCAAGTACTGGTAAATATTGTACAATTAGGCACTGTTTGCTATGACTAAACTATAGGTGCCATATAGGGTCATACGTTGGGCAAACATCACTCATGTATTGCCTAAACAACAATCATCATCACTAGACACACACACTGCAAAAATAAGGTATTTTTTAGTACCCAAGTATCAATGCCACAAAAAGCGCACAAGCGCCGCCACGAAGCAGCGCAGAGTGCACAAGCGCCGGACATACAGTCATCTAAAAACCTACAACATTAGGATTTAAAGAGATCACAAGTCTTAGATGCCAACCCATACGAGATGCCCCATTCAGCACAAGGTCAAACACATGTCAATCTTGGGCATTGGAAAGCCTATTTATCATCCTTCGATGCATCCCAGACACAATCATACCCATTGCTGTCAGCCCTACTGGCTCCCATAGTGCCTGACACAGCATTAACAATATCAGATGGTACACTACTTAATACTGCCTGGCACAATAATGCCCATTGGTGCCCACTGCTAGCTCCAATCCTCCAGGCCCATAAACAGCACCATGCTAGGCAGTGGCATCCCTAGTGGAGGATGGATAACATGTTTGTCCCCTACCACCACTTCCTCCAGTGCCAAGTGGCTGCCCGCATAGAACCTTCTGCTCCTGTTTATGGCCTTTTGAGATTGGCACCTGAGACGTCTACAGTAGTAGACCTGGAGTCATCGATGGCAGCTTCAATATTAGAAGTCACCTGGTAGATTGTATGTTCGGTATGAGGCATAAAGGACCTCATGCCTCAGCGACTCGTCATGGAGCCAACAATATGGTTTCCTGCCATGTCTGTAGGCAATGGAGTTTATAACAGACAGACACTAATGAAGCAGCGAACCCTTCACCTACTTACAGGGAGATGTCACAACCAATCATCTGCATGGCTCGTACGCGGCACAGTTTTACACATCTGGCGCGGTGCCCCGCTCTCCGAGAACAGTGCCAAAAGACATCGCTCTGAGTCACTCCGACTAATGAGGCTCCATCTAAACTCATCAAAGCCTCAGAGTAATCCACAAATTCTCCTTCTGACAGTTCAGTCCGGGAAACCAAATATGGCGTTCATATAAATATATAACGGACTTGTAGGCTTCGTATCTGCTGCTGGGAAAGCCGAGCTACAACTAATAGCACCAGCATGACCACAAATATCACCCCACAGTATCTATCGCATCACCATGCAAGCGCTCAGGATCTGTGGAAAGCTGAGTGTCAAACACTGTACAAGTAGTAGTGGTGGAGAGACCAGATGGGACTATGGAAAGGACAGCATTAGAGTAGTTCTATTCTTGGACATGGGAGGCAGTATTATAGTAGTTATATTCTTGTATATAGGGGGCAGTATTATAGTAGTTCTATGCTTGTACATTAGGGGGCAATATTATAGTAGTTCTATTCTTGTACATTAGGGGGCAGTATTATAGTAGTTCTATTCTTGTACACGGGAGGCAGTATTATAGTAGTTCTATTCTTGTACACGGGAGGCAGTATTATAGTAGTTCTATTCTTGTACACGGGAGGCAGTATTATAGTACTTATATTCTTGTACACGGGAGGCAGTATTATAGTACTTATATTCTTGTACACGGGAGGCAGTATTATAGTACTTATATTCTTGTACATGGGAGGCAGTATTATAGTACTTATATTCTTGTACATGGGAGGCAGTATTATAGTACTTATATTCTTGTACATGGGAGGCAGTATTATAGTACTTATATTCTTGTACATGGGAGGCAGTATTATAGTACTTATATTCTTGTACATGGGAGGCAGTATTATAGTACTTATATTCTTGTACATAGGGGGCAGTATTATAGTACTTATATTCTTGTACATGGGAGGCAGTATTATAGTACTTATATTCTTGTACATGGGAGGCAGTATTATAGTACTTATATTCTTGTACATAGGGGGCAGTATTATAGTAGTTATATTCTTGTACATAGGGGGCAGTATTATAGTACTTATATTCTTGTACATGGGAGGCAGTATTATAGTACTTATATTCTTGTACATGGGAGGCAGTATTATAGTACTTATATTTTTGTACATGGGAGGCAGTATTATAGTACTTATATTTTTGTACATGGGAGGCAGTATTATAGTAGTTATATTCTTGTACATATGGAGCAGTATTATAGTAGTTCTATTCTTGTACATAGGAGGCAGTATTATAGTAGTTATATTCTTGTACATAGGGGGCAGTATTATAGTAGTTATATTCTTGTACATAGGGGGCAGTATTATAGTAGTTATATTCTTGTACATAGGGGGCAGTATTATAGTAGTTATATTCTTGTACATAGGAGGCAGTATTATAGTAGTTATATTCTTGTACATAGGGGGCAGTATTATAGTAGTTATATTCTTGTACATAGGGGGCAGTATTATAGTAGTTATATTCTTGTACATAGGGGGCAGTATTATAGTAGTTATATTCTTGTACATAGGGGGCAGTATTATAGTAGTTATATTCTTGTACATAGGGGGCAGTATTATAGTAGTTATATTCTTGTACATAGGGGGCAGTATTATAGTAGTTATATTCTTGTACATAGGGGGCAGTATTATAGTAGTTATATTCTTGTACATAGGGGGCAGTATTATAGTAGTTATATTCTTGTACATAGGGGGCAGTATTATAGTAGTTATATTCTTGTACATAGGGGGCAGTATTATAGTAGTTATATTCTTGTACATAGGAGCAGTATTATGGTAGTTATATTCTTGTACATAGAGGGCAGTATTATAGTAGTTATATTCTTGTACATAGAGGGCAGTATTATAGTAATTATATTCTTGTACATAGGAGCAGTATTATAGTAGTTATATTCTTGTACATAGGGGGCAGTATTATAGTAGTTATATTCTTGTACATAGGAGGCAGTATTATAGTAGTTATATTCTTGTACATAGTGGACAGTATTATAGTAGTTATATTCTTGCACATAGGAGGCAGTATTATAGTAGTTCTATTCTTGTACATAGGGGGCAGTATTATAGTAATAATCTTTATTTGTATAGCGCCAACATATTCCGCAGCGCTTACATAAACAGGGGGATACAGAAAGAGAAAAGTACAAAAATTTCAGAACCACGTTGATATCTAGTAATCAGTTGATGGAGACATTAGGGGAGCGGGGCTCCACCGAGCTTACGTACTACAAATAGTGGGGTGATACAGAAGGTAAAGGGGCTAGAGATGTGCACGGTATGGCGAGGTGGAGAGTGCGGGGTGATATACACATAGACAATGGTCAGACATGAGCCATATAGTGGCAGAAACGGTATGACTGCAGGAGCGCTTTATGATTGCTAGCAGGGACTGCAGTCAGTAGGTCAGGGAGCATGTTATCAGGCGGAGTACAGAGGGGTTTGTTTAGGGAATGCGGTATGCCTCCCTGAAGAGGTGCGTTTTTAGAGCACGCCTGAAGTTCTGTGAGTCCTGGATTGCCCGGGTAGCCTTTGGTAGTGCGTTCCAGAGGACCGGTGCTGCTCTGGAAAATTCTTGGAAGCGAGAATGAGAGGTTCGAATTAAAGGGGCGCTCAGTCTGATTTCGTTAGCAGAGCGGAGAGCCCGGGCTGGGTGATGGATTGAGATGAGGGAGGCGATATAGGGTGGCGCTGTACTGTGGAGGGCTTTGTGGATGAGGGTAGCGAGTTTAAATTGTATTCTGTATTTAACGGGCAGCCAGTGCAGTGACCGGCACAGGGCAGAGGCGTCCGAGTAGCGGCTGGACAGGAAGATGAGCCTGGCTGCCGCATTCAGGATGGATTGAGGGTGGAAACACCAGCAGGTCAGTTTTAGAGAGGTTTAGTTTTAGGTAGAGAAAGGACATGGTGTTAGAGACAGCGGACAGACAGTTAGTGATGTTTTGGGGGAAAGGTGCAGAGATGTCACGGGCAGAGGTGTATAGCTGGGTGTCATCAGCATAGAGGTGGTAATGGAGGCCAAATCTCCTGATGGTTTGTCCAATAGGGGCTATGTAGATAGAGAAAAGGAGGGGGCCGAGGACCGAGCCCTGGGGGACCCCAACAGCAAGGGGAAGAGGAGAGGAGGGGGCTGAGGACCGAGCCCTGGGGGACCCCAACCGCAAGGGGAAGAGGAGGGGAGGTAGAGCCAACAAAGGAGAGACCCTGAAGGAGTGGTCAGATAGGTAGGAGTTGGACTGTAGAGGGTCAAGAAGAGAGTCGGTAGTAGGTAGCATCAGTCGCATCCAGAGTCGGCTTCTTTAGCAGTGGGGATATGATGGAGTGTTTAAAAGAAGAGGGAAAGATGCCAGAGGTTAGAGAGATGGAATATAGTGGTGAGATGGGAGACGACCACTGGGAAGCGGGACCAGAGGAGGTGTGAGGGAGAGGGTCACTAGCACAGGTGGTGGGGCGAGCGGAGGAAAGCAGTCTGGAGACTTCTTCCTCTGTTGGTCTGAGTACAGACAGTGAGCAGGAGCTAGGTGCAGTACTGATGAGACTAGGGTCAGGGCTAGTCTGGGATTGGGAAGTTAGTAGTTATATTCTTGTATATAGTGGCAGAATAGCGTATATAATTTTACCCCCATTTACAAAAATATGCGTACCCAATCAATATCAGCCTTTCCATGCGAGTAATGTCTGGCTGCATATGGGAATCCATCGCTCCAAAAATCATTAAACCTAATAGAGTCCTGTAAGGGACTTATCAAATCTCATCCTGGTTCAGGGGCTTTATATACATTTCTGCCAGGCTGCTAAATCTGATTAGCGCTTGCATTAAGCAGTACAGCAGACTTCGAGGCAAGCAGAGGAATGGGAGTCACACTGGCGCTCGGCCTCTACTTTAGTTTCTGCCTCCCACTGGTAGAATTAAGATGCCAACGAAAAACTGCTGCCAGGCTTAACAATTAATAGCCCCTATAGGGTTGACAATTTTTGCAAGAGATTACCAAGGGCATGAACCAGGCCCATCATTTTAGCTACTGGACTTCACCTATGTACAGTATACATGTATACATCCTATCATAACCCACAGCAGTCCCACTTGTTCCTTTGGAAGCTGGGTCAAACTGAGTTTTGACAATTGGGCCTGAGCATCATGTGGCTCTCACGTCTCCTTCGCTCCCATCAATGCACCTCTTACGTCACGCCTGAAGAAGTTTTTGGGGCAGGTCAGTTACTGGCCACATCAAGGACGTTCCCTCCTATATGTAATTCTAAGACGTTTTTGGACCTTGTTTGGCACACAAATGCACATAAAAACCTGATATTTTGGGATTTTTTTTCCTCTGACTTTTTCTCTCCTGCCCTCCGCTCTGTAGAAAAACAAAGTTACATTTTAAGCCAGAAAGGCCTATTTAGATGAGCCAGGGCCCCTCACGTGGGTTTCGTAGTAAGCGTCTCCCTTATGCAATGTGTGGAATGTTGTTTGTGACACATGCTCTGCAGCCGCAGAACGTCACACCAAGAAAATGTGATTTGGAGAGGCTTTACACGAGCCCATAAAGATCACTGCTCAGAGCATGTGACAGCCCTACACTCGGGTGAACATTAGTTAATGCTTTATTATTTAAAGGGCAATCTATGCACATAGAGAAAATCAATGTAAAATCATCTATTTCATTAAAGGGCCGGCTCATGTAAAAAAAAATTAAAAAAATTATATAATAATGAGCAAAAAAAAAAAAAAAAGTATATATCTATAGCCATCAGCAGGAAGGGGGCGGAGCTTCTTGTTCCTGGGTGGCTTTACATGGGACAAGCATAATGTACATAAGCACCTGGTGCTCATCCCATTGACTTGTTGTTCCCATGTTTTCAGACAGGAGCGATAGGATAGGCGTTCAGTGAATGGTGGTTGAGCGCGCCAGAGATCTCTTCCGGCCGCCCGTCTCCATTCACTGTCAACAGGCAGTTGCTCATAGATAAAAGACACCAAGCGAGAAGTCACACAATAGTCACTAGCCCCTGCCAAGTGACTTCTCGCTCAGTACCGTTGGGTCCAGAATTGGCAAATTATATAGAGAGGCTTCATATGGGACAACCAAGTCCCTAATAAAGAGCAGAGGAGGTCCAGATCATAGGAAGAGTGGAGATTGCCATCACACCTGCGCCCTTGACAGATTTTGTATTGGAGCCCAGGAGTAGTGATCAGCAGAACTTTTCAAAAGTTCGCCAAACTTCGTCAAAAAGTTTCCTTTGGTCCAAATTATTTTGAACCAAATTGGGACTTCAACAATCTGCCTACAACTGGTGTATAACGCTGTCTAAGAGCCATAAAAGCCCCGTGTGATATTCTTAGGTCACCCAGCAGTGTATCTAAGGTCTAATTCATACGGGTGTATTACACATATGATTTTACACGCAATTTGCTTTATATTGGGGTATTCAGATGTGGGTTTACATGCATGAACAAATTGCAGCATGTCCTATTTTGTCCCCCATTATGGACCAAAGCCGCCCATTGAAGTCAATGAGATCATGTAAATACACAGTGAATACGCATCAAGGTGGGAGAAGTCTATGGGACTATATACTCCAACTACCCTGCTGCTCCGAATTACATCATTGGAGGTTCCTTCTGCATCGAGCCGCCATCTAGAGGCAGACCCGGCGACCGCTATGGGGCCCTTGTGGAGACGGGGCTCCGATTGCACCATCCCTTTTGCTGGTTAGCGAGGACAAATACAGGACCGTCCTCCCAAGAGGAACCACATTGCTGGGAACCAAGGAGGTGGAGAACTGACCAAAGGTCAGTGGGAGACAAACACTTTTTGCTGTGGGGCCCCATTTCTTCTGTGTACATTCCTGTCACCTCCCCTTCAGCTTTGGGATGGGCAAGTCATACTATAGGTAGTGGCTTGTATTGGACCGACTTGCAGCATCCCATTGGGCCACTGCACAATGTACGTGACTGATAGTTCTGGCTCACATCGGCAGGTATGTCGGGCAAACTCAAAGATAGCCGGGGGGCACGGAGGAAGTAGTTTCTCTCAGGCGCCGCATTACTCTGAAGGACGACCCAGCCGGACTCCTATATAGCCGCACTGCTATCATTTAATGATAACTGTACAATGGACCCTTCAGATGTGAGCACCCTGCCGAATGAGGGGGGCTGACACCCCAAAAGGCAGGAGTTTTATGAGGTGGCATTAAGAGGGGCAGTCTCATCGGCACCTTCAGCAAATAGCCCATTTCAGTGCCGCTGCCAGCCGGGCATTTTGCTAATCTAATTCCTCACAGGATGCCACCCGCCGGGAAATGACTAATAGAGAATTGCGGTTCCTGCGACCGTCGGACCTACAAGGATATACAGGAGATTCCCATTTCTACGGCGCGGACGGATCTCTGGGGCCTCCAAGCATCAAACATCAGGCCTGAAAGCAAACAGCGGAGATATCACTGAAAGGTCAGGCGGACGGAGGGCAGCGGATTATATAGAAGCCGTGTGCGAGCCGCTTACTGTATCCCACTGCAGCGCGCCCCACGGATATACACTAGCTACGCAAAAGGTTCTGCAGGAATATCGGCCCCTGCGGACAGGATGCTTCTTGTAGTTGCTGCAGATCAGATGGCGGTGCTGACATGTTCTGACCAGCTGATAGGAAGGGGTCAGCGATTCATGCTGCTTGTGCCAAATTCTGACTCCCATCGGCAACAGAGATCTGGATCCATCTGACCAGGAGATGTTTTTCCGCTGCTCAGTGATACAAGTTTTGCACTCTTTTGCCCGCTGGAGTCTCATTTTTCTGTTTCTCAAACAGAATGGCGCTGGAACTGGTCGCCTGCTGACATAGCCCATCCGTGCGGAGGAACGGCGAGGTGTCCAAACGTTAATTGGAGCTCCAGTGTTGTATTCAGCTAACTGTTAAGCACCTGTTGGTCAGAACGATTCCTGACATCCTCCTCAGACCCCTTTTACTGATAAGTTCTTTCCATCCACAGGACCCCTTTGCGCTGCCCGTTTTCCTCGATCACACCATTCTTGGTATACTCTTTACGCTGTTACACAAGAAAACCCCCCACTGTTGGCAGTGAGACCCCGGCTAGTCCAGCACCGATGACCGGCCTCGTTGGAAGTCGCTCAAATCGCTGGATCTTGACAACTCATGTGAATTCACACTGAACCTGATCCACGGAAAACTTGCCACGTGATTTCGTGAGGCATCCGGGGTCTCTACTTGTGGCCCTTTATTATTATAGAGACTGGAGAACTGAGCATACAGACAAAGGAGAGACGAGTTCGTCATTCAATATATCAAGTTGAACTTTCTTTTTCTGAGGTTTTACAAATAAATCTTACGTTCTGCATTCTCTAATGTTCTATTATCACAATGGTTCGCCTTTCTCAAGACCTCTGCTTGCTGTCAGTGAACCAAAAGCTTGTTTCTGTCCAGACACTAAAACCTGTCCAGTTAACAAAAGTCAAATATGATCTAAAGAGGATAGATATATACATAATTTTTTTCTCCCCATTTTGCTGACAGCAAGCAGAGGTCTTGTAAATGGTAACAAAATGAAACACCAGGTAGTAAGTTGCAAAACTTTTCATTAAACTAGAATTAAGCTTTATCCGAATGGCCCTTGAGAATGCAGTCCTATGTAAGACCTTAGGTGTACTAGTGAGCTGCGCACACTCAGCTCTGCTGCATCTTTCACTGTCACTTTCCTGCACTCTCCCATTGCATTCACAGATCCTGCGGCTTAGGATGTCCAGACTGACAGTGAATGCCAGCATAAACCGCGTGACGCGACAGTTCTATGAAGCCGATATATAGTGATGCAGGGGTGTCCCGGCGCTCCAGAACGGGGCGTCTGGTCTCCGTGCTGACATCACTGCAGCCTCGCACTACCACAATGTGTGTTTCGCATTAAGCCGGCACGTCCCAGACAATAGTCGCATTGACGTGTTATTGGGACCATATGAGGAGCCATTGTACCCGGCTTTTGTTTGTGGAGACAGATAAACATCCTATTAGTGACGGGCGCGGGTGCCAATGTCCTGCGCTATTTATAGGGGGTAAGGGGGTATGTCATGGGTTCTCTGGATTTATAGGATCATTACCCGATGCAGAATCCCTGAAGACACCATTCTCATTGCCTAATCAGGACCAAGGACAGCGCCATCTGTGCCAGGCAATGTCTGAAGGGCAATTATAGCTTTTCTACCACCAGAGGGCGCTATAGGTCCTAAAGGGGTTGTAGGAGATTAAGACAATATGGCTGCTTTCTTGCAGATACAGTGCCACAGCTGTCTACAGGTTGTGACTGGTACTGCAGCTCAGCTCCATCGACGTGAAGGGGGATAAGGCGTTGTGGTTACAATGGGACTGACAACTGACATCCAGTTTTGGGAAGCTCTGTTCAGTTGTTAATTCCATCGCGGTTTGGTTTATCTTCCTTTGCACAATAGGGGGTGACGGTGAGCGCAGGAGAAAGCTCCTCCCATTGGGCAGAAAAATTATCTAGCCTGAAAAAGGGGCATTCAGGGACTTTACTATGGATGAGCTTTCCTCAGAATAGGTTATCAGTAGTCAATCGGTGGGGGTCTGCTACTCAGGACCCTCCTCGCTCAGTTGTTACCGGGTCCATTGTGAGTGTGGATGTAGCTGGAAGCAGACAGCGCTGTCCGTATGGCAGTGGCTCAGGTTGGTATTGCATTGAATTCAATGGGAGCAATACCAGCCTGGGCCACTGCAGTGCTATCGCAGCCAGCAGCTTCCATCTCCAACCGTGCCAACAGCTGATAACGCATACCCACCACTGCGCCAGTCTGTACGAGGACTGGATGGGCCACCAATGATCATCCAGCTATCCTGTAGTCAGGTGATGAGCATTTAGTGGGGAATCCCCTTTATTGGCATAACACTAGAGGACCCCTTTAACCCCCAGTGATACAATACACATCTGGATACCTTTTACGGCGAGGCGGCCGGTTACTGGAGGGATCACACTGCGATTATTCTGAAGCGTCGGCTGCCACTTTAATTCCTCGCCGTACTCGATGTGTTGGAAGATAAAGCGCCTGGACATCAGCGCAATATTTTAATGGGGTTTGCAGAGGACAGAACGTTCTGTAGCAAATTAGCCCATTCATTAACCCTCCGAGCGGGAGCGGTCTGTGCCAAGCAACGTGCGGGCCTGAAATGTCACCCACATTAGCGCACAGATATCGGCTGCACCCATCCTGGGGGCCAACCTGCTCCCTCTGGCTCTGAAGCGTTAGGAATTAGGAGGGCAGCCAAATGGGTCAGGGGGGGGATCATGGGACTGCGGGGGTTTAGATAAGCGCAGAGGGACAAGCGGGATATTGTAGACGTGCAGTTGTGTTGGGAGTAGCAGAGGGGAAGTAGTTTTTGTCCTCCGCGTCCCGACACTTCCATGGCTGCCCGCTCATCAGATTTATCACCAACAGAACATGTATGGGACCGTCTGGGACGCCAACTTCACAGCCTACGGGTTTGTACAATCTAGAGGCTCAGTTACAGCAAATGTGGAGCGATATGCCGCAGGATACCAGACAGAATGAAAGCTATGACCCCAAAGCAACCAATCACAGCGCAGCTTTCATTCCTCATAGTGCTGAGGTAAAATGAAAGCTGCTCTGTGATTGGTTGCTATGGGCAACAGACAGTTTTCATAGAGAACCAGGCAGTTATTGAGGGAGTTGCCCATTCTTGGTGCAAACAACTACAAGCACTACAGACATTCCGGGGTACAGCAGATAATGCAGCAGCCGTAAGAACAGTAGCGCGCCATTCTTGGCAGACACGTTACTGGAACGGTCGTGGCGGCGATTTGGTCTAAATTATGCAGAATGTAATTTGCTTTCATAGAAAAAACCCAACATTCTAGGAAGAGAGAAACAAGCTGGAGGTGATGAGAAGCCGGGCAATCTGACCGTAATGAGGTTATTCATGTAGACAGCGAGTCTGCGTCCATCCGAGAGGCAGCGGCGGCGGGCACCGATCCAGCACCGGCCTCCCAAGCTTCCCTAATAGCCTGTGAGGGGGTCTACAACAGCCCCTCCCCACAACCCCGGGGGGCATCAGACCAAATGTGCCAACTAAAAGGCATCCCTGATCGTGAGCCCCCACAAACACGTCGTCTTAGAGTCCCTATCAAGCGCCATGTCTGGATACAACCGTGACCTCCCCCCCCCGCTGTAGTTACGCCCCCGGTACGGACGCCTGCTCAGGCAGTAAACCACACGGTTCCTACACAGTTACCAGCGCCAAAGACATCACCGCCACACGCTCCACATACAAGATCACGCGGGCGAGCGCATCAGGCCAAGAAACTCGAGAAATTGTGAGAATATCACTGGTGTGAATAAGCCCTTCCACCGCCATCATAGTTAACCCTTCTGAGGCCAGATCCATTTGTAGACATTCTGAGCAACAGTCACACCCCATAAAAAGTCGACTGAAGTGGATCGCTTAGAATCGTATCAATGGCTTCTCGTACAAAGGCGCCTTGGACTAAACGGATGAGAACAAGACCACAGGTCAGGAACCAGGTGGATTGGAGCATGCACGCATGTACATAGCACATATACTAGGGGTAGCCCAACTAAGGCATCTATATAGAGGCGTTCAAATAGTTAAAAGTCAGCAAGTCCTGCTATACAGCGCCAAAAAACAAATCCCAAGTGTCCGCAAACTGCCCTGCGGGGCGGCGGTCCACTAATCAGCATTACTCAGCTTCATCGTTGGACCTCTCTTACCTGGAGGAACGTTTGCTGCCCTCCATCTGGGCCGAGCGGCTTGTTGGTGACCACTGAGCGCCATGTCAACATGAGGTCACAGATACAGTTAGGAGCCATACAGATCACTTATGGGATGGGACTTGTCATTTGTATAGCGCCAACTTATTCCGCAGCGCTTTCAGGTCATTTTTATTTATCACCCCCAGCAAGCTGGGTGTTCATTTTACCCACCTTGGAAGGCTGAGTCAACCTTGAGCCAGCCACCTGAACCAAGCGGGGATTGAACTTGCAACCTTCAAGTCATGAGCAAGAGTTTAGGAGTGCATACTGCTGCCTTAACAATAAATGCTAATATGTGCCACCAGGAACAGAGCCAAGGAAGATGGGTGGGGGTCCCGACTACTGGCTGTTCTTACCACATAACTGCCAAGAGAGAGACCAAGACTGAACATTTCATTAATGAGCGGGTCCTGTATATAAACATCACCGCCAACGTCCCCTATAAAGATAAGGCAAAAACGGAACAGCGATGAAACCAACCAGAAGAACAAGAAAGTGACAACTGCTGTGAGCGCATCTCCGTGCCATCTCTGTGCCATCTCCTGCTCACTACTGACGGGCAGAGACAATGTGACATCATGTACAGATCCTTCCAAGAACCCGATATCATCTCCCTGTATCCACCATCTGGAGCGCGGTCCGCAGAGCGTGTGCACGCCACCCAGCTGTCTGCCACCAGACAGTCTGCAGAGCGATGTCATTAGGGTCTTTAATGAGCGACCAGTCCGGGAGAGCCACTTTATCTGATTGCCACGGCTATGGGGTGGGGGGGTCTCGGAGGCTTGTTCTGTAAGCACATCCAAGAGCCGCCACTCTTTCCCGTGTAGGTCGCTGATTGTTGCCTCTTCGGGGATAGAATAGCGCAGTACGCGGCATTATCATTATTGACTTCCAACTCCAGAAACTTGGTGGACTCCATTATAAGTCACAGGGAGTCGTTGGGATTAGAAGACAACTCTTGAAAAAGTTGACCCGAAACGCGGCATTTGTGGATCAAAACGGAATCGCGTCCGGCACGCGGCTCTCATTGTTTAGTTTTACAACTGTTGAATTTAGTAATGACTCTACTATTTGCACGTGGGGAGCGAGTGTTCTCCACCACCGCCTGGGATTGCCATGCTACCTGCTGTTTTGTATCCCCTCATACCACGACTTCGGGGGCATCACAGCGGGAAAGACAAAAGTGTAAAAATAGCGCAACTCGCCCAACCGCAGGGATCCAGCTCGGCGTCTCCCGCAGCCCACCTGGGCAAACTTTATCAACCACTTGACCACCGCAGCCAATCAAAGGCCACAGTGGTCATACGCCGTTGGGGGCCATGATATCCGGAGAATGGCATGCGACTACTGCGGCCTGCCATTGGTGGACGCTGTTCGTAAACAAAGACTGCGAGGACCGCGGGGCTGCAATGCTGGATTCCCAGGAGGAGAGGAGAGGAGAGGAGAGGACGGGTCCGGAAGGCTACTTTTATTATTTCTATAATTATTTTTATTATCACTTTAAAGCGACTTCCGAGCCTTGACGAACAAAGATGGCCGCTATACATACACACACACACACGCACTCACACACTCACACACTCACACACTCACACACTCACACACTCACACACACGTACAAAGCCACAAGCCCCAATACGCGGCGAGGAGTCCTCCAGACAGGGATGCGTCCCATCATCTCTGATCCGCCGGCCCCCCGCAGAGGACAGCGGGGGATGGTCCGGAGGCAGGATGGGGTTGCTATCGATCAGGGAGGACATGTGATGAGCCGTATTGATGAAGGTTCCTGCATTTCCAGGCCCAGGGGAGCGGCACATTCTAGAATCCTCTCCCGTTACTGCATTAAAGTGCAACTCCCTTCACATGAAGCCCCCTAAAAAAAGGAGCTAATGGATCCGCCGCTCCGTAGGCCAGCTGCGGTATCACAATGCCGTTAACCCTTCGAGCGCGCGCACTCATTATATACTGGGTCACTTGTGTGACTGCGAAGATACAGATGCAGCAGAGCTGAATGTGTCATTTGTGCACTGCGAGTTAAAGGAACAGGCTGGGTGCAACGGATACCCCAGGTTATGTCTAGTGCAGGTCTGAGGAGGATGACGACACGGCCACCATCTTGGATGCTCCCTCAGGTCCCGCACTAGACAGAACAGTTTTTTGTTGGAGTGTTGTCCTCAGGATAGGCCATCAATAGCTAAACAGCGGTGATCCGGCCGATCAGATGATCGGGTGCCCGCTATCAACGCTGGAATATGTGGGTTGGAATGGAAGCTATGTCGTGACCGGCACTCATAACTGCAGGTGTAGCTCCTATTGACTTGAATGAGTGCAGTGCCTGCAGTTACATGCACCGGCCACTACACTAGAGTCAGGGCTGCAGCTTCCGCACTGACCCCTGTGTACTGCGGTGCTGACAGCAGGCAGTTGGGCAGCCGATCGGCTGGGGTCCCACGCGACGAACTATTGGTAAACTATCCAGGTTATTAATAGTATTATCCTGGAAAATCCCTTTAAGATACTATATTAGTCTTAAAGGGAATGTCCACGATTTTTTACCTAAAAGGTATACAATGTTCTAAAAGAACAAAAACAGCCATTACGGTTTGCTGCCTTGCTGCGCCAACCGCCCTGCAGCGGCAACGTGCCGATAGGACCTCCGGGTACTTGCGTTGTATTCAGCCGAGATCAGCGATTGGCAGCAGTAGTCATGTGGGTAGTCAGTTGTGTAACCACTGCGGTGCCGGAAAACAAAGACCATTTGGGAGGACCGCAGCGCTGGGACTTTAAGGAACTGGAAACGAGATTAATACCGCTTTTGTCGTTTTATAACTTTCCCTGCCTTTTGCCCAATTTTTGGGGTTCTCAAAAACTCCTTTAAAGGGCTCTCCCCACAGTAAATCACCCACCCACTGCTCGGTGCAGCAGCTGGCCATTCCCATCAGCCCCATAGACATTTGTAGGGACCCCCGCATGCCGGTGGGACAAGACAGCTCAGAATGTCGCATCGCGGTCCGGAACATTCAGCAACTCTGTTACCATTCGCAAGAACAAGTTACTGTAACACAAACCCGGCATATTGCAATCTGTCCCGCTTTACACGGATTCCGCGGCCCTGCATGCTCGCGCAGACGGTCACGTGCGGTACACTTTTTTTTGCTTCTATTTCCCTTGTCGTTGCTTGGCGACGATGTATCCGCAATGTAATTGCGTATGGGCTGCGGGTATATCCGCGACCATACAGCACATGGGCTCTATGTTGTGGATATCCGCGGTAAAATAGAACATGCTGTATTCTATTTTCCACTTGCGGATTACGCAATTCCGACACCAATGTGAGCAGAACTGCATAAGTCGACGCATTAGATTGATCGGCGTATTACCACGGATCATAGGCGCGCAGAATCCGCAATTCCAATCCATTCATATGAGAGCGGCCTTACACAGCTCACATGGGACAACCTCCCGCACGGGCAGCACTGCACCAGCTCCACAGCCACAGGACTCCACGACGTGTGCCACACCTTGCCTTTAATACTCCCCCCGTGGGAGCAGCAGGTCTTCTGGTTTGTTCACATACACAGTATGACGACAGGACATTCCCCAAAGGACACAGCATTTGGGTTCAGGGCTTCACACAGTCGTCCGCACGGGCCGTGGCAGTAGCTGTTACAATCCAATTACGTAACATCATACCTTTAGGGGGCATCATCCTACAGAGCTCTGGCTCCTCGATCTACACTTTAGCTAATTAGCTGCAGTGCATACAGGAGCTGCCGGGGTAATCGAGCAACTATGCATCATAAGCCTAGTAAGTAGTGGGAGTCCCAATGATCAGCCACGCGTCCTGCAAAGACGCGATAAATGGCTATTGGGGGAGAACCCCTTTAAATGTAAGTACCATCTAGTGCTCAAATAATACCATCACAGAATGTACTTAATAGTGCCACTGCGTGCCCACATAATGCCACTATACAGATTACACGAATTACCAACATTCAGTTACCAAGTAAAAGCCACCTCTAGAGCCACGTAATACTGTCATGTATTCACAAGTACTACTACACAATATCCACAAACTACTACTATACAGTACCCAAACAACTATATGATGCCACTCAATATTGCCAGTACCCAAAGACCACTAACAGCCATATTATTACCATATGGTGCCCAAATAGCACTACATAACACCCACATATTACCAAACAGGGCTATAATGCTACTACATAACACCCACAGTATTACCATATAGTGTCCTAATACCACTACATAATACCTACATTATATATCCATACAGAACACAAAAGTACCGATACAAAGGGGATTAGTAGTAGAAGTCTGGTGTATATCCTAATGAAGGGGGGGGGGGGGGGGGTCACAGGGCAGGTGCCCGCTTTGTAGCTCTAATAGCCGAACGCAGCACCTTCTAGCAGCTGGTAGAAACCTCCTCATCTCCCATTAAAATAATCCATCTAGAATAAGACAGTAAAGCATAAAGGAGGGGAGAGGAGGGAGATGCAGCTGCAGTATGATAATCTCTGTGATATAGTATGCTGCGAGAGAGGAGGAGGAGCAGCAACATAGGAGACGCATTGATTGGACAGGTTCTTCTTGGTGTACATTGTGCTCTGAGCCAATCAGCAAGCAAGGAAAAGGAAAAAAAAAATAAGTAATTACATTCCCAACAAGCAGAGGGAAGGAATAAAACCCAAAAGCTACAATATTTCCGCATGCAATTCTTTATATAGAGATTTCTTATACATTATAATATAAGGGGGATCAAACTTAGAAGAGTCCCACATATTTACCGCAGCTTCCATCAAGAGGACGGACGGCAGTAAACAGTGGACGGCACGTGCCTAACGCAATCCTCGTATGTACAGACGGCCCACATACGGCAAGAAAAAGTTTTGGGCTACAGAGTGAGGTTAACCTCTTAGCGACCACAATACACCTTTACTGACCTCACTGATGGGCTTTAAATCTGCACATCTTTTTAAGAGCGCTTTCACACGGCTTTGTTAGATGCACAAATCTTGCGTGAATATGAACCCCATTCTTCTGAACACGGGGGTGGGGGGGGGTGGGGGGGGGGTGAAGGGGAATTGAAAAACATTTTTTGGCAAGTTCTATCTTTGAGTGTTCACTCGGAACGCCTGGCCCATTTCACGCATGGCGCAAGTGAGATACAATGTTTCTGAATTGACAACACTTGCGGATCCTCCGGCACGGCTGAAACTAGAACTCTTCGTCACAATCGCCCCCCCAGAGCTCCGCGGCCGGAAAAATAAAGAGGTTACAAGTCTTCGGCTCTTTCCACACGGGTGATAAAATCGAGTCAATGCGAGAGCGAGTGATAACGCAGAGTTATGAAGCCCAGGCTTTCCAATGGTTTCCTTGACATTTGCGAAGCTTTCTGTCCTGCGATGTTGCGAGATTTAACCCTTTCCAATCCAATTTGTATCCTGGTTTTCCTAGGGGGCTTACTCTTTTTCTGCTGTTATACAACGGTGCTATCTGCTGGCTAAAGCCAGTACTGCATGAGATGACACGTTGGATAGGCTCCGACAGCAGAGAGGCTGGCAATATACAGTAAGAGAATCCTGACAGGCGTCTTCAAACATCGGAGCTGTACAGCCTTAAATCATAATGTCTTCAGATGTCAGACAGTGGATTGGAAAGGGTTAAAAATCGCCACCTGGCCGATCTTTCTGCGTCTCGCTCTTTTTTTAGCCCACGTTCCCCCATGAAGCCTTCTTTTCATCACATTGCGCAAACTTGCGATTTTCATGCAATGCATTGTTAACATTAAGTCTTTGTCTTTCTCGTGAGAAAAACGTTCGAGAAAATCGCAAGCGGCAGAGAATGTATTGCAAAAAAAAAGTGGCGCTGACGCTCAGACATCTCATGAGCAAGACTGCGATTTTGCCATGATTTTCCCGTGGCGATATCGCGATCGCCAATGTGGAGGAGCCCTTAGAATGTGGAGCTGCATGGTCCGTTTGGATTCATCTCGCAGTCATCGTGCCGATCAGATAGAAAAGTTAGGTTATTCTTACGGAATTCTGAACGCTGTCAAAATGTCGAAATTGGCGAAATGGCGAAAATGTGATATACGTTCTACAACACATTATAAACACCCCAGAGTGCGGCCATTAACATACAACCGCGTCCCAAAGCCTCCGCAAAAAACAAACCAGCCTTCATACGAGTTATGGCTTTTGCAATGAGACAATCAAAATCACAGTCCCAAAATAGGCTGATGAACAAGGGGTTAAAGTTTGCTACATCCGTATAGCGCGGTACAACATACTGCATCGGCGGAGCACTGACAGCACACAGACCATCATACGCGGCCAGTTCGCCGCCGCAGCACATGGAAGGAAGCTGAAATTCTACACAGACCTGCAGAGTTTTATGGAGCGTTCCAGCACGCAAAGGGTGCAGGGCCAATCATCGTTCAGAAGGGAATTTCTCCAGCGGCGGTCATATTTTTTCCCACTTTGAGGTAGATGATAAAAATAAGGTAAGTAGAAGTCCCCCTCCCAGTTCTAAAAAGCATGAATGTCAGTACTATAATCAGCCACTAGAGGGAGCTTACTGCATACAGTCAGTGGGGATATCCAGGAAGGGGCTGCTGGGATCGCAGCAGTGTGTGTAGCGGTCGGCGCTCACAAGTGGAGCCCTCCTTGAAAATCAATGTAATTACAGGCACAGCCTCCAGTGCTATGCAGGGGTCAGAGCAGTGCTTCCACGCCGCCTGGATAACCCCTCTAAGGAGTAGCTCACACGGGCGCACACATACTTATCCCTACACTTTCCCTAAGCTACTTTCTGTTTTTCCCCCTTCTAATCGTGTTGCGCTGCGTGTACGCACGAACATAGTATAAAACCTGAACAGTTACACATTGTCATTGACTTCAAGGAGCACTTACTGTGCACAAAGGCATAATAATAAAAATATTATATATAGGAGCCTGCTGTATATTGTTTCAATCAACCGATACGTGCGCTACAAATATGCAGATGTTAACAAACCCATTTAAGTCAATGGGTTCTATTCATTCGTATTACGCATGCACTGCGGGGGATAAATACACCTGTGGGAACTAGTTGTTACACTGTACATTAAGCTCAGTACAGAATAAGCTCCTGAGCTCCCTCTAGTGGTGGTTGCTGGAAGACAAACTTTTACCACTTGATTTTTTGACTAAACAGGCGATTTGGAGGGGAAAAAAAAACAAAAACAAAGAAAGCTTCAGTTGCTACAAAGATAAGAAAAGTCAATCAACACTGAATGTTGGACCCGTGAGGATGCATGAGGATATAAGCAGGGAATTACGGACAACAAATGTATAGAAAATAGTAATGTCCAGAATTATATAACAAATTATAAAATATTAACTATTTTCATCATCAGAATTCTCCATCTGTGACGGCGTAATACTAAGAGCGATAACCATCAATTCATCATAAAGTCCATCTAACAGAAGAGGAAGGAATGTCAATGATAAAGAACTAATTACAACCAAGAGAGAAGGGAAGCGAGGGACAGGAAGACTAATACATCTAGAGGCTTGGAAATATATATTCTTGTACATAGGGGGTCAGTATTATAGTAGTTATATTCTTGTACATAGGGGCAGTATTATAGTAGTTATATTCTTGTATATAGGAGGCAGTATTATAGTAGTTATATTCTTGTATATAGGAGGCAGTATTATAGTAGTTATATTCTTGTACATAGGAGGCAGTATTATAGCAGTTATATTCTTGTACATAGGGGCAGTATTATAGTAGTTATATTCTTGTACATAGGAGCAGTATTATAGTAGTTATATTCTTGTACATAGTAAGCAGTATTATAGTAGTTATATTCTTGTACATAGGGGGGCAGTATTATAGTAGTTATATTCTTGTACATAGGAGGCAGTATTATAGTAGTTATATTCTTGTACATAGGAGGCAGTATTATAGTAGTTATATTCTTGTACATAGGAGGCAGTATTATAGTAGTTATATTCTTGTACATAGGGGGCAGTATTATAGTAGTTATATTCTTGTACATAGGGGGCAGTATTATAGTAGTTATATTCTTGTACATAGGGGGCAGTATTATAGTAGTTATATTCTTGTACATGGGAGGCGTATTATAGTAGTTATATTCTTGTACATGGGAGGCGTATTATAGTAGTTATATTCTTGTACATGGGAGGCAGTATTATAGTAGTTATATTCTTGTACATAGGAGGCAGTATTATAGTAGTTATATTCTTGTACATAGGGGCAGTATTATAGTAGTTATATTCTTGTACATAGGAGCAGTATTATAGTAGTTATATTCTTGTACATAGGGGGCAGTATTATAGTAGTTATATTCTTTTACATAGGGGCAGTATTATAGTAGTTATATTCGTGTACATAGGAGCAGTATTATAGTAGTTATATTCGTGTACATAGGAGCAGTATTATAGTAGTTATATTCTTGTACATTGGAGGCAGTATTATAGTAGTTATATTCTTGCACATAGGAGGCAGTATTATAGTAGTTATATTCTTGCACATAGGAGGCAGTATTATAGTAGTTATATTCGTGTACATAGGGGCAGTATTATAGTAGTTATATTCGTGTACATAGGGGCAGTATTATAGTAGTTATATTCTTGTAGATAGGGGGCAGTATTAAAGCAGTTATATTCTTGCACATAGGAGGCAGTATTATAGTAGTTATATTCTTGTAGATAGGGGGCAGTATTAAAGTAGTTATATTCTTGCACATAGGAGGCAGTATTATAGTAGTTATATTCTTGTAGATAGGGGGCAGTATTAAAGCAGTTATATTCTTGCACATAGGAGGCAGTATTATAGTAGTTATATTCTTGTAGATAGGGGGCAGTATTAAAGCAGTTATATTCTTGCACATAGGAGGCAGTATTATAGTAGTTATATTCTTGCACATAGGAGGCAGTATTATAGTAGTTATATTCTTGCACATAGGAGGCAGTATTATAATACTATCTTTTCGTAAAATTTGAAAGTGAATTTTCAAAGCAGGATAACCCCTGAACGATCACAGTAATACGTGAATTCTGTATTAGGGCCAGGACTGCAACAACATCCATCAAATTATTGTGACCACTACTACTTTCCTGAATACCAGTATCTTCCGGTTACTTTTTAAAAAGCATTGCACAAAGAAGTCAGGTATTAAGTAACAAAGTCCTATGAATATATGAAGTCTGTCTTTCTGTAACTTGGAGGAGTCACCTTTCCGGCGGGTTTCATGTATTGCATTTGTTGCAAAATTCACAAAGTAACTCTGCAACAAAGTATAGTATAAGTGAATGGGATTTTAACTAACCCCATTATCTCGCAGCGTAAGAGCCCCGCAATTCCCTATGAATCAACTTTTCATTCGGAATGCTAGAAAAATCCTTGTCTTTAATGAGACACTAAACAATCTTCTCTCCATTTGCTGTGCAGGTGAATGTGATCTATTGTTCTCTGGAACCAACCATTTAAGCTGTAGCGGGACGGTAGTGTTCAGTGGTCTGGCTGGAAGAAGACAAGTAAACTTCCTGCCGTCCGATCTCCAGAGACATTTCCATTCATACATGAGTGATAACTGTATAAAATGGACACGTGGCCCCATTTCACGTTTTCTGCTATATCAGCATTTTAAAAGCAATTTTTTTCTAAATTTGGATGTTTGTGGTTTGTAAAGGCAAAGCATTTCATCCGGCACCGCAGAGCAGATAACAGACCCGTCGCAGGGCTATTTAGGGCGATTTCTGACTAAACCTGCGCAGAGTCCCTTAGGAATGCATTGAGTCATAGCAATTGAATAGGGCCACAAGAGGCTGCGGGTGGGATTACAAATCCACCTGATTTTCTGCATTACATTTTCCTATACCAGTATCAGAAAATACTCTGTCCTATTAACTTTTGCTCCAAAAGAGGAGCTGGGTCTTCTTTTCGGAGGATGTCTTACTATACTTACCTAGCAGGTTCGGGTTGGGTTCTCCCGCTGCTCTCCAGAGCTCCGACGCGCTGAGCCAAGTCATAAATCCCGCCTCCATACAGGATGGCTGTGATTGCTTTTTTCGACCGCTGCTCAGCCAATCAATGCAGCACTCAAACCAATCACAGCTGTCACATCGATTGGTTGAGCAGCGCTGCTCAACCAATCAGAGCTATCACTTCCTGGAGGTGGGATTATTGAATCCTGTATTCAGGAACTGATGTTCTGCGGGCAAACGAGGACTTCAGCACGCACGGCAAAACCCCAGAGAGCAGCAGGAGGACCTGGACCGAGCCTGCTATGTAAGCATGCCTTTTTTAATTAATGTAGCTAGGGCTTATATTTAAAGCCTTTCTGAAAAATCAGGTTAGAGCTAATTTTTAGGGCAAGTCTATTTTCTGAGAAACAGGGCAGCAGCTTGGCCAAAATCGATAAATGGCTGAGCCCAGGGTCAACTACAAAAGTACTATGGCACGGGCCACTCTATATACTAGAATATAACTGAATCCAACGGCTATCATACGGCTCCCCCCGGGGTGCAAGAATCCAACGGCCATCTTACGGCTCCCCCCGGGGTGCAAGAATCCAACGGCCATCTTACGGCTCCCCCCGGGGTGCAAGAATCCAACGGCCATCTTACGGCTCCCCCCGGGGTGCAAGAATCCAACTCCTATAATACTGCTCCCCCATGTACAAGAATATAACTCCTATAATACTGCCCCCTTATGTACAAGAATATAACTCCTATAATACTGCCCCCTATGTACAAGAATATAACTACTATAATACTACCCCCTACGTACAAGAATATAACTACTATAATACTGCCCCCTATGTACAAGAATATAACTACTATAATACTGCTCCCTATGTACAAGAATATAACTCCTATAATACTGCCCCCTATGTACAAGAATATAACTCCTATAATACTGCCCCTATGTACAAGAATATAACTCCTATAATACTGCCCCCTATGTACAAGAATATAACTACTATAATACTGCTCCCTATGTACAAGAATATAACTCCTATAATACTGCCCCCTATGTACAAGAATATAACTCCTATAATACTGCCCCTATGTACAAGAATATAACTACTATAATACTGCTCCCTATGTACAAGAATATAACTACTATAATACTGCCTCCTATGTACAAGAATATAACTACTATAATACTGCTCCCTATGTACAAGAATATAACTCCTATAATACTGCCCCCTATGTACAAGAATATAACTCCTATAATACTGCCCCCTATGTACAAGAATATAACTACTATAATACTGCTCCTATGTACAAGAATATAACTACTATAATACTGCCCCCAATGTACAAGAATATAACTACTATAATACTGTCTCCCAAGTACAAGAATATAACTACTATAATACTGCTCCCTATGTACAAGAATATAACTACTATAATACTGCCTCCTATGTACAAGAATATAACTACTATAATACTGCCCCCTATGTACAAGTATATAACTACTATAATACTGCTCCTATGTACAAGAATATAACTACTATAATACTGCCCCCTATGTACAAGAATATATCTACTATAATACTGCCCCCTATATACAAGAATATAACTACTATAATACTGCCCCCTATGTACAAGAATATAACTACTATAATACTGCCCCCTATGTACAAGAATATAACTACTATAATACTGCCCCCGATGTACAAGAATATAACTACTATAATACTGCTTTTCGAGACCCCTGTTCTCTGTATTTGTACCAGTCCCGAAGGTCAGACCCCCTCTCCCCCCCCCCCCCCCCCTTCCCCCACTGATCTTTAAGTTATCCCCTTGTTCTGTGGATGAGGGATAACGGTATAACATGGCTCAGCCCTTTTTGTGTATGGATGCCTCTGGCAGACGGTCTCTTCCTCGCACCCCTCATGGCTGAAGTAGATTTGCAACGCTGAAGTTTACTGCATTCTATTTCCACATTAAATCCAATCTGGTCCCTAACTGCAGCCTCCCAATATCTCTAACAGGGGGAACCGGCAGGACACCTACAGCGATTTTATAGATCCCGTATACAGTGGCACGCGGCATCTCCATCATGTGTGCTGCCATATGCCGCCTCAGAAATTATGCAAATTTACCCTCAAAGTGGGCATTTCTGGGTGGAACTTAAAACGCCCTACAAATTAAATAAGTGATCCGATTAGTTGCTAGGGGCAACTGCTTCTTATTTCCTTTGCATCAGTTTTGATGAATCTCCCTGTATTTTTGTATACTAAACTTTTTATTAAATCCCCCGTCCGTCATCAACAGCCCCTTTTGTAAAACTTTTACTTGCAACTAGCTGATGGTAGTCAGTCCGCTGTTCTGATATTTAACCCCCAACGTGCTCATTAACTGCACCGATCCAATAACATACACATCTCTGCTACATCCCGAATGCAGCCTTAATCCACAGAAAGCGGCAGCGTCTGACCATCTTATTGATTGGAAAGTGATCTCCTCCATGGACAATGCAGCGTCAAGGTCATCGGTAATATTACACATGCATGAGTTCAAGCAGCCCCTCCTATGATATGATCAGCTGCCCATATTAGCAAGAACATTCATCCTCCCTCTCGGTTGGGTTCATTTAAAGGGATTGTCCAATTTTTAGGAATTGTTCACACATTGGTTAGCAAGACCCTCCAGGATGCCTTCAGAAAAGGGGTCCAGGAAGGTCAGACTACTCCACAGGAGTCCAGAACATCACAGTAGCCATCGCCATCTATCAGAGAGAAGGGCTACATTGAATCTTTTTGGAAAACTTTGTGATCCTAACTCCTGGATTCCCATTACTGTAAATATAGACAAACCTATCAATTACATGGATGGCCACAGAGGGGCTGAGACCCCCATGGGCACCTTCTTATTTATGGCCTTGTAGTTGCCCCAAATCAACCACATGGGGCAAATGTAAATGTTTCCTTGTGGTCAGACTTTCCATTAATTTTGGTGTGATGGGAGGTAAATCTTTGCATCTGCAGCAGCTTTGGCGCCTCTTGCCCCCTTTTAACACACATTTCTCCCCCAGTTTATTGATAACCTAACCCATAGTCTTCCCTTCCGGACTTAGAACTCGTTCACGCGGATGTGTTTGCACTCCGTATTACGCACGTAATACTGAGAGCTGAAACCCCATTGATGTGCATTGGGGTGTTCAGACGTGCGTTTTTCGAACATGCAGTTAAAAAAAAAAGCGCAGGACGTCCTACTTTGTTCCATATTGCGAACTGAAATTGCCCATTAAAGTCGATACGACTGTGTAAATATGCCGTAAATACACAAAATATGCATATTTACACGTGAAATTAAAACGGGGCATTTTTTTGCGTCGGTGGAAAAAAAATAAATAAATACGGGCACAAAAAAAAGCACCAAGTAGCGAATATGTACAGTTTAATTCCGTGAAAACTCTGCATATTTCACAGACCGAAACTACATACGCCCGTGTGAATGGGCCCTTACACTGGCAAATCATGAACTGTTGCAACACGCAAGGGCTCATTCACAATTTTGGTCCGTGAAGTCTGCAGCGGTTATACTGTACACGTATATATCCGGATTTGGGACGTATGCCTTTTTTCCAACCAAAAAAAAAAAAAAACAAGGCGGTCAATTTCACTTTTTTTTACCTAGTTTCATGCCAACATATGTAAAAACACAGCGAATATTAACGCAACTACATATTTGCTGTGTTTCTATGTGATCCCATAGGCTTGAGTGGGCAATTTTGGTACACGATACCGGCCAAAATAGGATATACCGCCATTATTTTAGGCGCATAAGTAAACGCATGTCTGAATAATGCCATCCATATTACGCATGTAAGACGGACCAAAAACATGCCCATGTGAATCAGCCCTTTGATGCTTCTCCATCTCCATCAAATATACTTCTATGCACTATTTTGTATTTTAACCCCCCGACACCCACTACTGTCTGTAGAACTGGAGGATGACATGGGAAAGCAGAAATTGCAGCATCATTCCTGGGTGGATGGATGGTCAAGGCTGGACTGATACCAGCAAAATGCACCGGTACATAGTGACTCGGACACATCTGGTGTGGGCTGAGGCTTGTAGTCCGACAGCGGCTCCAGAAACAAAAGCTGGGTGGGAATGATCCAGCGTAACAGACAGAAGGTCCATGTGGCGAGTAGTACAGTAGACCGAGGCCATACACAGCATCCACACCCTCTTTCCAGGCAGCTAATTAGTTAATTTCCCATTGGCCTGCAGCACACTGGAAAGGAATTAGCTTTTATCAGAGCAGAAGAGATATATGATGACTCCATGCACAACCATTAACCCTCTACTGCCTGCCAGCATGTGGTGTAAAGGGTTAACAAGCCTCAATGCACATACGTCTTCCGACCACAACTGTCAAAACCAACTGGTCAAACTTGTTAAATGGCTCCCAAACACACCAGGAGGATGCACAACAGCCCCCAACCACACTCCATTAACCCTATTATGCACTCGGGTAAAAAAAAAGTTTACAGAGCAGTTGAGGTTGGGAGTTTCTGGCAAGCGAGGGGTTAATAAGTGATGGATGTTCTGTGTTTACAATGCAAGCACCTGTGACAGGTGCAAAGTGATCCCCCTCCCCCTCCAGACACAACACAATTAATATTAACCCCCTCCCTTCCACTCCCCATGATAATGCACTATGGCTTCAGCACCAGCAGGCAGGGCTGTAAATTACTTACATATCTCCTCAACTTTTTCTCTGGAGGGGATTTTCTGAGCCAGCCAGCATAGACCACCTCTCCTTCACTCATCCTGCCCAGATAAGAAGGAGACCCTTGTGTCTGGATGTGTCAATCAAAAATGGTAAAAGATTTAAAAAAAAAAAAAGCCCTCCTTATGTGTCAATCCAGGAGCATTGGGGGATCATTGAAGAGGATGTTTCTTCTGCAGTCCAGTGCCATGAGTGGGGAGCAGTGTTAGGGGGGCAGCTCTGCACAGTACCCCCTCTGTATGAGGACACAGTAAAGTCACTGTGCTGCTGCTGACTGATCAGTTTTTCCCCTCCATCCTGCACTGCCCCAGTCACTGCTGTCTCCTCTTGTCTTTAGCTTACAGCTGCCTTAGGAAGCAGGAAACTAACTGCCTGTGTATTTCCCAGAGCAGCAATGGGCTCTAACCACACCCTATCCAATAAGTGGGCCTGGCAGGGGGCTGGGCTCCTCATCCCCTGGACACACTGCACAACTTGTTACTAAAAAAGAAATATTACATAGGATGGTGGAAAAGATGCCTCAGTGTTCGAATCTAGCAGTGATACAATGTATCAGGGTGTTTACAAACATTCGGCCAGAATCTGACAATGTAACAGTGACAGCGGATCCTGGAAGATGCACAGATGTCATTATCTTTTCTATATCATGCAGCGGTTTAGCAGAACATTAATTAGTTTTCAGAGATTAGAGGGAGGTGCTGGGAATGGCAACAGGTTTAATGGGATTGTAGGTGCAAAGCCACCCTCAAACACTGACTACAGTCTTGTAGACTGTGGCAGCCAGAGAGTGCAATCCTGAGAAATGGAAGCCAAGGAGTAGACAGTGTGAGCCAATGTTCATATAGTGTCAGCCTGGATGGATAGTTATGGGATAGAAAGATTAGATAGATAGGTATAAAATGATAGATATGAAATACATAGATAGATAGATATAAGAGAAATAGGTATGAGATAGTTATGAGATAGAAAGATTAGATAGATAGATAAATAGATAGATATGAGATAGATAAATAGATAGATATGAGATAGATAAATAGATAGATATGAGATAGAGAGATAGATAGATATGAGATAGATAGATAGATATGAGATAGATAGATAGATATGAGATAGATAGATAGATAGATAGAGAGATATGAGATAGATAGATAGAGAGATATGAGATAGATAGATAAATAGATATGAGATAGATAGATAAATAGATATGAGATAGATAGATAAATAGATATGAGATAGATAGATATGAGATAGACAGATATGAGATAGATAGATAGATAGATATGAGATAGATAGATAGACAGATATGAGATAGATAGATAGATAGATAGATATGAGATAGATAGATAGATAAATAGATAGATATGAGATAGAGAGATAGATAGATATGAGATAGATAGATATATATCAGATAGATAGATATGAGATAGAGAGATATGAGATAGAGAGATAAATAGATATGAGATATGAGATAGATAGATATGAGATAGAGAGATAGATATGAGATAGACAGATATGAGATAGATAGATAGATAGATATGAGATAGACAGATATGAGATAGATAGATAGATATGAGATAGATAGATAGTTATGAGATAGAAAGATTAGATAGATAGTATAAAATGATAGATATGAGATACATAGATAGATAGATATGAGAGAAATAGATATGAGATAGATAGTTATGAGATAGAAAGATTAGATAGATGATAGATATGAGATAGATATAAATATTAGATAGATGATAGATATGAGACAATACATATGAGATACATAGATAGATATGAGAGAAATAGATGGATATGAGATAGTTAGATATGATAGATAGATAGATAGATAGATAGATAGATAGATAGATAGATAGATAGATAGATAGATAGATAGATAGATATGACAGACAGGCATGCGATAGATATTAGATAGACAGATATGAGATAAATATGAGATATGAAATTTATAGAAGTGAATAAAGAGATATGAAATAGAAAGACAGATATGAAATCAATAGATGATAGATATGAGAGATAGCTATGAAGTAGATTTAAAAAAATGTAGCATTGGTGATAATACATTTGGGCGCAGTGGGGCATACTTACTTTAGACTGCCGTTTCATATGCGGGTCTAAGTAAACTATAAGCTGGCGGCAGTGTGACAAATGTATTAAGAAGTACAAGCCTCTTAAAACAATTTGTCACAACTGGCGGCAGCTCCGTGCTTATAACTCAAACCATCCCAAGCTCTGAGCTGGCGTAGGCTTCTGCTAGAATGTCCGCCAGTTTTTAGCATAGACTGTAGTAAATGATGGGCCACATACACCCTCACACTAACCCCACACACTTATTGAGAAAGTGGTGAGACCAGCAAAAGCGCTCAAAAGTGTCACAATTTCGGAGCATGCACCAAAATTCCAGCTTTTGTACGCTGGAAAACTGGTGTACAAAGATTGCTAGATCTGACCTAGAGTTTGTGTTTTACTAAACAACTACTTTGTGTGTTATACATAGATGCAGAGATATGAGAGAGGCAATATTAGATAGACTGACCCCCACAACTTCCTGTCATGCCACACACACTTTTTCTTAAACTAGTAACTGTGGTAGATAATGCTGAAAAGTTGCCAATTTTCATGCAAGTAGGACCTGCGCAAAAATGTGCGACTACTTTTATGAATTCCATAGATAAATAGATGGATACTAAAGCGGAGAGCTGCTATACAGAGTGGACACTGAAATCAGAGGATGGAAGGACCCTTGGTCACATTAATTGAAGTTTGGAGATTTCAGAAATCCACATTACGCACTCTTCATCAAAAAATAATCCCACCCCCTGCAGAAGTTGTCATTTTGCACCAAAACTCGTCCTGCAGTTCCATCTCAGGCAGATCTGTAAATGCTGAGAGTTGTGGTGATTAGATGGATGGTCTTGTCAGCGGAGACCCTCAAAGTGGTTCCCCCCTTGGCCTATAAGAGGCTCTTGGAGGCTCCTTGTGTGTAGTGACCTCTTCTTCCGCTTGTAGAGCTTGTTGACCACTAGACACCTCTACGACGCAGAGAAGATTTCACCCCATTACCAGAGGGGGGCACATTATTGGGATGTGAGAGCCTGGATGGTCATAGCGATGAATTGTCCCCCACCGGCTGTTATGACCAGACTGTTAGGAGGTGTTGGGACCAGTGGATGGGGACACACAAGGTGACCGGGCTCAGGACGTCCCCTACAGACCACCAGTAGACAGGAGCGTCTGACTAGACTGTTAGGAGGTGTTGGGACCAGTGGATGTGTGAGGGCACACAAGTTGACTTGGCTTAGGATGCCCCCTACAGACCACTAATAGAGAGGAGCGTCTGACTAGACCAGTGGTGACAAACCTATGGCACGTGTGCCAGAGGCGGCACACAGAGCCTTTTCTGCTGGCACACCGAGACATCGGCCGCTCACCACTGTACTGATTACTAGCTTGGGTGCTGCAGCTCCCCGCTGGTAATCATGCTAGCAGCGCTGATCCCAGTGCACACTCTGACGCCACTGTGTAGCCGGCATCCTCCTCCCCCAAGTCCTCTCTTCTACTCAGTTCCGCAGGAGAGGACAAGGGAAGAAATGTTCCGGGCAGCACACTGAGGTCAGCGTACACCCGGGCTCAGCATGAGCAGAAGAGGAGCGGCGCTGACCGCATGGAGAAGGTAAGTATATGGGTTGTGGGTTGAGGGACTATTCCTACTGTGACTACTGAAGGGGTTAATACTACTGGGGCTACTGAGAGGGATTAATATTACTACTGGGGTTGCTGAGAGGGGTTGTTACTACTGAGGCTACTGTTGAGAATAATATTGCTGAGGGGTTTAATATTAATGTGGCTACTGCGAGGGGTTAATATTGCTACTGGGGCTGCTAAAGGGGTTCATATTAATACTGGGGCTACTGCGGGGGGTTAATACAACTACTGGGGCTACTGCGGGGGGGTTAATATTACTACTGGAGCTACTGTGGGGAATATTTTTACTGAGGGGGTTAATAATATTACTGGGGCTACTGAGAGAGGTTAATATTATTACTGGGGCTGCTAAGGGGGTTACTATTGTTACTGAGGCTACTGTGGGGGACATTATTACCAGTCAGCCCGCTGTTGGGGTCACTTATTACTGAGGCCACTGTGTGAGACATTATTACTACTGGGACTGCTATAGGGGACACTATTACTACTGGGGCCACTGTGAGGGTCACTATTACTACTGGAGCTAACGTATGAAACACTATTACTACTGAGCCTGCTGTGGGGGTCACTATTACTACTGAGGCCACTGTGTGAGACATTATTACTACTGGGACTGCTATAGGAGACACTATTACTACTGGGGCCACTGTGAGGGTCACTATTACTACTGGAGCTAATGTATGGAGCACTATTACTACTGAGCACGCTGTGGGGGTCACTATTACTACTGAGGCCACTGTATGAGACCGTATTACTACTGGGACTGCTATAGGAGACACTATTACTACTGAGCCCGCTGTGGGGGTCACTATTACTACTGAGGCCACTGTGTGAGACATTATTACTACTGGAACTGCTATAGGAGACACTATTACTACTGGGGCCACTGTGAGGGCCACTATTACTACTGGAGCTAACGTATGAAACACTATTACTACTGAGCACGCTGTGGGGGTCACTATTACTACTGAGGCCACTGTGTGAGACATTATTACTACTGGGACTGCTATAGGAGACACTATTACTACTGGGGCCACTGTGAGGGTCACTATTACTACTGGAGCTAACGTCTGGAACACTATTACTACTGAGCACGCTGTGGGGGTCACTATTACTACTGAGGCCACTGTGGGGGGACACCAATGCTACTGAGGCTATTCTGCACATGGCAACATACCTCAAGCTGACTTAGGGTATGTCTTAGGAGGACTTAGGACCAGTGGATTTTGAGGACACACAAGGTGACCGGGCTTAGGACGCCCCCTACAGACCACAGGTAGAGAGAAGCGTCTGCCTAGACTGTTACGAGGAGTTGGGACCAGTACATATGTGAGGGCACACAAGGTGACCGGGCTCAGTACGCCCCCTACAGACCACCCGTAGAGAGAAGCATCTGACTAGACTGTTAGGAAGTGTTGGGACCAGTAAATGTGTGAGGGCACACAAGGTGACCGGGCTCAGGACGCCCCCTACAGACCACCAGTAGAGAGGAGCGTCTGACCAGACTGTTCGGAGGTGTTTGGACCAGTGGATGTGTGAGGGCACACAAGGTGACCGGGCTCAGGACGCCCCCGACAGACCACCAGTAGAGAGGAGCGTCTGACCAGACTGTTAGGAGGTGTTTGGACCAGTGGATGGCGGCACACAAGGTGACCGGGCTCAGAACGCCCCCTACAGACCACCAGTAGAGAGGAGCGTCTGACCAGACTGTTAGGAACTGTTGGGGCCAGTGGATGGCGGCACACAAGGTGACCGAGCTCAGGATGCCCCCTACAGACCACCAGTAGAATCTGTTGGAACCATTTCCAGGCACTTGGCTGAGGGACATTTGGTCTCATGGCGTCCATTACTTCTACACCCAACATTGCCTCCGTTTGCAGTGATGTCGTGAACGATGAAACTGGACGCTGTGGAGGGGAACCGGGTTGTCTTCTGCGATGAATCCAGGTTTAGTTTTGGCGCTGACAACGGAGTTTTTCATGTCTGGAGACCTCGGGGTGAGCGTCTCAATCCTGTCTTTGGAGCGGCACACTGCCCCCTGCTGGTGTGATGTCTGGGGGCCGTAGCACACGATAGTTGGTCACCCCTAATAGTGGCACTAGGGTCAATGGCAGCTCAGTGGTAGAGCTAAGTAGTATGATACAAGAGGAGCACACACGTAAGGGCTCATGTCCACGAACGTGTCAGTAAAACGCCGCGGGTCTACCTGCAGCGTTTTACCAATTTTGTAAATATTTGTGCGCATTGGGACTTTTTTTTTTTTTAATTCCCTGCGGTTTCAGATTCAGAGCGGGGTTGCGTATAAAGATGGCGCCCAGACACATGGACGGTGTTTCATACTCTGCCCATAAGCAATGTATAGGGCGCACGCTGCGTGATACGTGATTCTCACTGCATGTTATGTGTGCGATGCGGCCAAAGGGTTGTACGAAATTCCAGCACTACCATCAATACACTGTGGATGGTGGCAAGAAGGAAGAGGGGCCGGGTTTCTGCATTGACGCGCCACACCGCATTCAAAGTAAGATTTTTTGCAAATGCCAAACCGGTTTTTTGTGTACAACCCCGTGTGTCCCGATTGCGTCATACTGCTGGACTCTGCCGCAGTGCACTGAAAAGGCATTTTCAAATGTCAAATGATAGGCCATCATCATAGATCGGCAGGGGTCCATCACTTGGAACGAACACTGATCAGCCATTTACTGGGTCAGTGCGTTTGTGTATGAAGCGGATTTCTGAAGGAAGCACACAGCTCCGTTGCCCCTGCGGTGGCCCAGGTTGGTATTACAGGTAAAATTCCGATTGAAATGAATGAGAATGTTGCCTGCAACACCAAACCAGACCACTGCACAATGTGCGGACCGGCCTGCAGAAATCGGCTCCATGCACGAGCCAACCGACCCGGCGAACGGCGGGTGCCCTGACTGGCAGACTGTCCATCTTTCTCAGACTCTGAAATGGTTTTTTTTGCTGGCGGAGTTCTGAAAGTTTGCCTAAGGTTAACTTTACATCAGGCGATTATCACCTGATCATCACTGGAAACAGCGATTTTTGGCAAGAGTCGTCTTATGTACATGTGACCAACAAGAGGGCACTGAAAAATTGCTCCCCTGTCAGGCTGGCTTGGTTCTTAGTCGTGCCGTGTAAACAGGCAGTCGTTCCTCTATGAAGCACTGACTGTTTGCACTGACCGACTCGCTTCTATGTGGAAGCCCAGGAACATTAGCCAGTGGGATGGATGCCGGGTACTTGTGCCCCAACAGTCGTCCCGTGTAAAGGTACCTTAAGGGTACGGTCACATATGAGCTTGTTTTGGTGCCAATCACATAGATTTCTGCCCGCTCTATGCAGGTAAATGGGACAACTGCAGAGACTTTTGCAACAAATCTGCCATCTGAAGGGGGCGCTCATGTCTGTAACAGGGGCACAGCTTGCAAGTATGGGATTCCCATACAAGTCTGTACATCCGCTGTTCTCACGGCGGCATCTGGCAGAGATTTGCTGTTTTGGTCTCTGCCGTAGTGGGAGTCACCCAGATTTCCAAAAAAACAAAAAAAACATTATCATAGGAAGAAACCAGAGAGCCGGATATTAAATCTATTTAACTCATTAATGCATAGAACCCAATTCAGGCAGCGAGCCTCTCCCCCGGCTCCTCCTCCTTATTGTGGCCCCTCCCCTCCGTCTATGGGCAGGAGGTCTTTTTTTTCTCTCACAACGATTTAGTGTCTTCTACATTATAATACTCCTTCCTTGTTGCTCCATCCTCACATCCGGGTGAGCTTGGGCTGATAGAAAGCATTCAATATAAACAAGCAGAGCTGCAGTGTAAAGCATGGTAAGTGGCAGTACCCGATGTGACAGCAGGTAAATATGAATATCTCAGACTGCAGCGGGCAATACAGCTAAGCTGGAGTTACTGATCACAGCTCTGACTTAAAGGGGTTGTCCCGGGTTAGAAAAAGATGATTGCTTTCCTCTGAACACAGCGCCACCCTTGTCCATAGGGTTGGGTGTGGTATTGCAGCTTAGCTCCACTGAAGTGAATGGTAGCTAAGCTGCAATAACAGACACAACCCACAGACAAGGGTGGCGCTGTGTTTGGAAGAAAGCAGCCATGTTTTTTAACAGTGGACAACCCATTTAAAGGCATTTGTGTGATCGGTGGGGGTCTCAGTGGTCTGACCCCCACGATCAGCTAGTTATCCCCCATTCCATACAGGATAACTTTATCTAACTGGAATAACCGTTCTAGGAGTTGTCCAAAGTTATAAAGTTCTCCCTCCACAGGATAGGAGTTAACTTTATGATCGGAGGGGGTCCATCTGCAGGGAATCCCACTGATTGGGGGTCCTAAAGGTCCCCAAATGAATGAAGCCGCAGTCTCTGCAACCTCAGACGCTGCCACTAAAATGAGCGTGAAAGTCCCAACCCCTGTGTTGATCTAGAAGAAGGTCACAGTAACAGCTGTCGGGACTCGCTGGAGTTCGTGGAAGGGTTCTGCTGGGAGTTGTAGTTGTGATGCAGATATCATATGACAGATCTGCTTTCCTTCAGAACTACCAAGTGGCATGGATGGCAGTCAGCACCGCCGCTCAGTACTCCCGGAGCCTCGCTCTCCACTTCTGGACATGTGTAATTCCACCTTAGCAGGGAGGTGCCGGAATATTGGATGTTCTGGATTAGCAGGCGGCCATAAAATCTATCTGTAAGAGCTCCTTCACAGCGGTGAGGTCTGTAATTGCCGCACACGGACCCGTTACAGGCAGCTGGGCTACACCGACATGCGTCTTATTAGAGTGGATTCACACGGGTGCGTTCCGTCCGATAGCGATCTGGTCGGACCTCCTGCTTATTAGTAACGCATTGTTTAACCCCTTACGGACTCGGCCTATTTTGGGCTTAAGGATGTAACGATTTTTGGCGGATTTTCATCTCCATTTTTCAAAAGCCATAACTTTTGTATTTTTCCGTCGATGCAGCCGTATTAGGGCTTGTTCTTTGCGTGGCGAACTGTAGTTTTCGTTGGTGCCATTTTTGGGTACATAGACTATATCGTAAAACTTTTATTATTTTTTTTATGATAGCAGGGAGAGAAAACGCATCAATTCTGCCATAGATTTTTCTTTTTTACAGCGTTAATCATGCAGCATAAATAACAATCCATTTTTTCTGCGGGTCGGTCTGGTTACAACAATACCAAAATTCTCATTTTTTTTAAAGGTTTTTACACTTTTTTGCAATAAAAACCCTTTTTTGAAACTTTTTTTTTTCTAAATCGCTGCATTCTAAGTCCTGTAACTTTTTTATTTTTTAATGTACGGAGCTCTATGAGGGCTTATTTTTTGCGAGACGAGATGTAGTTTTTATTAGTACCATTTTATTTTTTTTTACCTTTTTATGCTATTAGAAAAAGCACAAAAAGGTTTTTTTTTACATTTTTCTTTTTTTAAACACAATTTGAGTCCCTCTGAGGGACTTGCAGCACTATGCCTATGATCGCTGTGATAAGCGATCATAGGCATTGGCACTAACATTAGGAGAGCCGGCTGGAGACACAGAGGAAGAGCGCTCCCTCTGTGAACTCTTTCCCTGCCGTGATCCACTTAGATCGCGGCAGGGAAGAGGTTCACAGCGGGGGGCGCATGACGTACCCTTACGTCATGGGGCAGGAAGGGGTTAAAAGGTGCGTATTCACAGGAGCGAATTTTCACCCACAGCGGAAAATTCCGTCCCGTGTGGAAGCGCCCCTGCGCCACAGTCCCAGAAAGTCCCTCCAATCACAACCAGAGCTGCATTCAAAGATTCTGCTGATTCTTTGGCTACATTACCTCCTTGCTGCCCTCTGCTGGTTTATATCTGTACTGACCGTGCTTTGCTATGGCGCACTTTTGGGACTTTAACTATACAGTAAAAACCCCACATGTCCTAGAATGGCGCGTAGCGGGGCCTAGCTCCACGAGCGTGTCTATCAGCAGTGCACATGGAAGCCAGCAGAACTTGGAATGCAGCTCCGGCTGTAACTAGAGTACAAGTCCTAATCAGTGCAAGGCAAGTAAAGCAAAGTCCCGTGACGGTAAGAACTTAAGGAATAATTGATCTGCTTATCTTGACCTCCGCCGCTACTAATCCCGCCAGCAAATCTTAATTATCGTTTCTGTTTGCAATTAAACCCCGGCTGAGAAGAAAGTGATGTTTACAACACATTAACCTCCCGCCGCGCACATCACGGCGCCCACTTATTATAGTCCATAAATCAAATCAGGATTTACGATGACTTTCTAACGCATCGACCTTCAGAAGCTCCGTGTCTCACGCTGCGCAAGTTCAACTTGGAGTTTGACTTCCACGTTTTCGAGCGCGGCGGCCTTTGGCACGTGTGTGTGGGCCAGATAGTGGCAGATTAGATTGTCAGCTCCTGCGGATAAGGACTAATGGTAATTAGGATGCAGTGGGGCTTTCTCTGAAGTCACAGATACCGGGAGGTGTTGTGGACGCTGTCCAGGACGTCTATTAGTGGGGAAGGGGGCCGTCTCTGGATAAGATGGCTAACGGCCGCAAAACAACCGAAGATGCAAAAAAACTCCTGTATTTACATCCTTATTTGGTTTCTGTCCATTATGGAAAAGGATGGGGGTGTAATTCAATCCAATTATGGCACTCAATGCCAGGCTGCTGCACCAAAAGCCAACAAGATATACTGAAATGCCAAAAGTCGTGGGATAGCGGTATGTAAATTGATGATGAATGGCGATACTTCAGGTATGGGAACGCCCACATCTGTATGACTTGGCATCATTCTGTGAGTGAGGTTCAACAGTGGCCACGGCAAGGCAAATAATCAGAGTTGGAATGAGACATGATGGTGTCAGACGGATGGGAAGCTCCATTTTCAAAGCTGTGCGGGCGTTTATCATTCCCCATATCTATAGTGTCATGTGTGTACCGGGTATATGTCATAGAAGGCATTACCACCCACAGTGGGCACCCAAGGGTGCTGAAAGATCACAACTGGCGACAGCTGACCGGAAATGTCCGTGTGAACAGACAAGCGACTCCGGCAGAAATCACAAATTACTCTCAACCATTGAAGAGTTTTGCCTTCCTCTAGATTAATTGGGGCTTATGGTGCAAACTGCTATGGGATTCACTTCAACGGGGAGGTTTCTGGCACAGCAAGCTGCTCCCCAGCCATAGGATAGGTCGCTTATTGGTCACATGACCGCTCAGCCACTCACAGCGGTAAAGAATCACGGCTGCAGCCTGTGATTGGCTGAGTGGTCATGTGTGGGATGAATTGCACATGGCTACCCATCACTTCTGGGTTCTGTGAGGCGTTCATCGGGGCTGCAGCGCTGGACGGGGAGCGATTGGGATAGGGAAGTACTCGGAAGTTCTCCGTGGATCAGTTTCAATATGAATCCACATAATATGGGAAAATCCAGCGATTGGAGCGACTCCCAACAAGGCCCGGTCATCGGCGCTGGACTAGCCGGGGCCTCACTGCCAACCGCGGGGGGTTCTTTCATGCAGCGGTATGGAGAGTATACTAAGAAAGCAGTGATTGAGGAAAACATCCAGTGGATGGAACCATTTCACAGCCAATAGGGGTCAGAGGAGGATGTCCGAAATGGTTATGACCAACAGGCGCTGCACCGTGCTGATGGGGGGAGCAGAATTTGGCGCAAGCAGCATGAATTGATGACCCGTTCCTGTCAAGTTTTTAGAACTTTCCGTACTGCCATCTAATCTATTCTAGAGGACAAAGAAGGTCCAATCCGTTTCTAGCTGCGGGTCTCTAATATAGCGGCCATGCAGAGTATGTAAATACCTGCTCAATGCCATTTGGAGATCCTCCTCCATCCCTCCCGCAGGACACAACCAGCGAGGTCAGGTGACGGGGCAAAATGTCTAAAATAAAACCTAGGCGTTTGAGAAGAAAAGTTATATTTTCACAAAAAGAAGCCTCCAGAATGATTGCGCCCCCTTGTGGACAATGTTCTCTAGTTTACAATATTTGCTCCCGATTGGCGGCCATGACATTCTCGGTCTTCACATTAACGACCCTCGGTCAGAACAATTACCCTTCAATAATCGGTCTTTGTGTCTGGGGGTCTCATAAGAGGCACGAATACGGAAATCTTGGAAATGGGATGGTATCTTTGATGTTGTCGACTCCCACAACGCACTGCAGGTATCGCTCAAATCCCATGCCGAAACCGCCGTGTGGAACGGATCCGAACCGCCGTAAGTCTAAATACCTGCAGAGAGGGAAATCAGTGAGAACTACAAGTAACAGACGTCACATACAGTCAGACAGCGGGGGTGACATCCACTATGGTGGTCCCGCAGCTCCTTAAGGGCCGACACCCAGCTTTCCCAATCATATGAAAGCCAAATCTGCCTAGTAATTCAGAGATAAATCACTTGCTTACACAACTAGGGGGAAGGTCTTTTTAGGATTCGGCATATGAATGGTTAAACTAGTGGGTTCGATGAACTCCCCCCTCTTCAGCTCCCGGAACCAAAGTTTAAGGAAAGCTGTCTTGAGTCCTGCTGAAAAGGACACTAGAGGGTCAATCCTTGTCTGTTGGTTACCTGCCAGCCAATCATCATCTCAGAGACCATTTCTGGTGACACCGATTGGCTGACAGCTGATTGGACAGACGGCTCTGCTGCTCCTCCCAAAGTCCTTTTCAGCTGAACTGTAGAACTCCTTGGATGCAGAACAACAGGGAGGGGGTGGGGTGGAGGCGAGGGGAAGAAGTGCCATATAATAAATGTGATCTTACCATTGGTATGTGTCAGACAGCCCCAACCTGAGGAAGAGGAACAAAGCAAAGATAAGGGAGAATTAGAGAATTTCATTATCTTTCCTCTCAGACAATCATTAACCAAAGTTCTAATGAGCCTTTTACACTGAATGACCTGCTGACATCACCGCCAGCTCCTCAGCAGGTTTAGACTAATCGTTGGTGTTTCACATCCCTGTGTGATGGACGATCAGTCAATAAACTGCACAACCAGTGCACATTCTTATTCTAGCTGAAACTGAATAACAAACGACAACCGAACGATTCTCAGTCATTGGTTCATTTTTGCTCATTGAACAATTTTCTATATTATAATTGTTCGATCTAAACGTAGCTCTAGGCAAAAAAATGAAGGTAATGCAAATCTTATCACCAAAATCACTAGCGTTAAGAATTTAACTGCACAAAAAGTTGAGTCACTTTCGAAGTACATGGTATAACCTAGCCTGAATTATACTCCAGAGCTGCACTCACTATTCTGGTGGTGGAGTCACTGTGTACATACATTACTTATCCTGTACTGACCCTGAGTTACATCCTGTATTATCCTCCAGAGCTGCACTCACTATTCTGCTGGTGGAGTCACTGTGTACATACATTACTTATCCTGTACTGATCCTGAGTTACATCCTGTATTATACTCCAGAGCTGCACTCACTATTCTGCTGGTGGAGTCACTGTGTACATACATTACTTATCCTGTACTGCTCCTGAGTTACATCCTGTATTATACTGCAGAGCTGCACTCACTATTCTGCTGCTGGAGTCACTGTGTACATACATCACTTATCCTGTACTGATCCTGAGTTACATCCTGTATTATACTCCAGAGCTGCACTCACTATTCTGCTGGTGGAGTCACTGTATACATACATTATTTATCCTGTACTGCTCCTGAGTTACATCCTGTATTATACTGCAGAGCTGCACTCACTATTCTGCTGGTGGAGTCACTGTGTACATACATTACTTATCCTGTACTGACCCCGAGTTCCATCCTGTATTATACTCCAGAGCTGCACTCACTATTCTGCTGGTGGAGTCACTGTGTACATACATTACTTATCCTGTACTGATCCTGAGTTACATCCTATATTATCCTCCAGAGCTGCACTCACTATTCTGCTGGTGGAGTCACTGTGTACATACATTACTTATCCTGTACTGATCCTTAGTTACATCCTGTATTATCCTCCAGAGCTGCACTCACTATTCTGCTGGTGGAGTCACTGTGTACATACATTACTTATCCTGTACTGATCCTGAGTTACATCCTGTATTATACCCCAGAGCTGCACTCACTATTCTGCTGGTGGAGTCACTGTGTACATACATTACTTATCCTGTACTGAGCCTGAGTTACATCCTGTATTATACTCCAGAGCTGCACTCACTATTCTGCTGGTGGAGTCACTGTGTACATACATTACTTATCCTGTACTGATCCGGAGTTACATCCTGTATTATACTCCAGAGCTGCACTCAGCAGTGGATCCAAGACAAATCCCCGGTCAGCAGGCTAATAATGTCATACAAGGGAAGGGTTCCCGGTAAAGGACATCATTTCTGGAGTCATCCTGGCCATGTATTACATGGTGTCGCACTCATGCTATGTAATACCCCATTTCTCCACTTGGAATAACCTTCTAAAATGTATCAATCTTCCCGGGTCACATGATCCTCCTACTAACAGAGTTCAGAAAGAAAACAGACTGGTCCATTACTGCGTTTGACACCAATGACATCACCTGACACTGCCGAAAAAGTGGAAGGACTGTGAGCTATACCAACAGTATGAGATGAAACGATGATCTCGCAATTAGCTTTAGTTACAGTTGAAGAGGCAGCAAAACACTGACTTGAACTTTCCACAACCTCCGTATCTAAGTCAGACGATCATCACACATTCCACATGAATTAAGTAGGTCTGGTGCGATCCGTTAGCCAATGACATCACTGACTGGCAGACCTCAGCGCCAGGAGCCTGTCCGGAGTAAAGCTGATGCCATCATGCTTGTCTATTATATAGCGATTGGGTAATCAGAGACAGATTACATTACACTGAGGTCAAGAGAATCTCCTGCTGATATATATTAACTTATTACACTGTACAGAGGAGTCCCATCATACCTCAGAATAGAGACAGACTCATATTACCCCTGAGGGGAGCTTCTTCCTGTCACCTCCTAATGTACTTTATATGTGAGATGCCAAAAAGAGGAAGAGTGATATCTGCATATAAATCCTTCTACTGTAAAACTGAAAGTAATACTATATATAAGAATAGAACTGCTATAATACTGCTCCTATGTACAAGAATATAACTACTATAATACTGCCCACTATGTACAAGAATATAACTACTATAAAACTGCCCCCCTATGTACAAGAATATAACTACTATAATACTGCCCCTATGTACAAGAATATAACTAGTAGAATACTGCCTCCTATGTGTAAGAATATAACTACTATAATACTGCCCCTATGTACAAGAATATAACTACTATAATACTGCCCCCTATGTACAAGAATATAACTACTATAATACTGCCCCTATGTACAAGAATATAACTACTATAATACTGCTGCTATGTACAAGAATATAACTACTATAATACTGCCCCCCTATGTACAAGAATATAACTACTATAATACTGCCCCTATGTACAAGAATATAACTAGTAGAATACTGCCCCCTATATACAAGAATATAACTACTATAATACTGCCTCCAATGTACAAGAATATAACTACTATAATACAGCCCCCTATGTACAAGAATAGAACTACTATAATACTGCCCCCCTATGTACAAGAATATAACTACTATAATACTGCCTCCTATGTACAAGAATTTAACTACTATAATACTGCCCCCTAGGTACAAGAATATAACTACTATAATACTGCCTCCTATGTACACGAATATAACTACTATAATACTGCCCCCTATGTACAAGAATATAACTACTATAATACTGCCTCCTAGACACAAAAATATAACTACTATAATACTGCCCCCTATGTACACGTATATAACTACTATAATACTTGCCTCTATGTACAAGAATATAACTACTATAATACTGCCCCCTATGTACAAAAATATAACTACTATAATACTGCCTCCTATGTACAATTATATAACTACTATAATACTGCCCCCTATGTACAAGAATATAACTACTATAATACTGCCCCCTATATACAAGAATATAACTACTATAATACTGCCTCCTAGACACAAAAATATAACTACTATAATACTGCCCCCTATGTACACGTATATAACTACTATAATACTGGCCTCTATGTACAAGAATATAACTACTATAATACCACCCCCTATGTATAAGAATATAACTACTATAATACTGCTCCCTATGTACAAAAATATAACTACTATAATACGGCTCCTATGTACAAGAATATAACTACTATAATACTGCCTCCTATGTACAAGAATATAACTACTATAATACTGCCTCCTATGTACAAGAATATAACTACTATAATACTGCCTCCTAGACACAAGAATATAACTACTATAATACTGCCCCCTATATACAAGAATTACTATAATACTGCCCCCTATATACAAGAATATAACTACTATAATACTGCCTCCTAGACACAAAAATATAACTACTATAATACTGGCCTCTATGTACAAGAATATAACTACTATAATACTACCCCTTATGTACAAAAATATAACTACTATAATACGGCTCCTATGTACAAGAATATAACTACTATAATACTGCCTCCTATGTACAAGAATATAACTACTATAATACTGTCTCCTAGACACAAGAATATAACTACTATAATACTGCCCCCTATATACAAGAATATAATTACTATAATACTGCCCCCTATATACAAGAATATAACTACTATAATACTGCCTCCTAGACACAAAAATATAACTACTATAATACTGCCCCCTATGTACACGTATATAACTACTATAATACTGGCCTCTATGTACAAGAATATAACTACTATAATACTGCCCCCTATGTACAAAAATATAACTACTATAATACGGCTCCTATGTACAAGAATATAACTACTATAATACTGCCTCCTATGTACAAGAATATAACTACTATAATACTGCCTCCAATGTACAAGAATATAACTACTATAATACAGCCCCCTATGTACAAGAATAGAACTACTATAATACTGCCCCCCTATGTACAAGAATATAACTACTATAATACTGCCTCCTAGACACAAGAATATAACTACTATAATACTGCCCCCTATATACAAGAATATAATTACTATAATACTGCCCCCTATGTACACGTATATAACTACTATAATACTGGCCTCTATGTACAAGAATATAACTACTATAATACTGCCCCCTATGTACAAAAATATAACTACTATAATACTGCTCCTATGTACAAGAATATAACTACTATAATACGGCCTCCTATGTACAAGAATATAACTACTATAATACTGCCCCCTATGTACAAGAATATAACTACTATAATACTGCCTCCTATGTACAAGAATATAACTACTATAATACTGCCCCCTATGTACAAGAATATAACTACTATAATACTGCCTCCTATGTACAAGAATATAACTACTATAATACTGCCCCTATGTACAAAAATATAACTAATATAATACTGCCCCCTATGTACAAGAATATAACTACTATAATACTGCCTCCTTTGTACAATAATATAACTACTATAATACTGCCTCCTATGTACAAGAATATAACAACTATAATACTGCCTCCTATGTACAAGAATATAACAACTATAATACTGCCTCCTATGTACAAGAATATAACTACTATAATACTGCCCCCTATGTACAAGAATATAACTACTGTAATACAGCCCCTAAGACAAGAATATAACTACTATAATACTGCCCCCTATGTACAAGAATATAACTACTATAATACTGCCCCCTATGTACAAGAATATAACAACTATAATACTGCCCTCTATGTACCAGAATATAACTACTATAATACTGCCCTCTATGTACCAGAATATAACTACTATAATACTGCTCCCTATGTACCAGAATATAACTACTATAATACTGCTTCCTATGTACAAGAATATAACTACTATAATACTGCCCCTATGTACAAGAATATAACTACTATAATACTGCTCCTATGTACAAGAATATAACTACTATAATACTGCTCCTATGTACAAGAATGTAACTACTATAATACTGCCCCCTATGTACAGGAATATAACAACTATAATACTGCTTCCTATGTACAAGAATATAACTACTATAATACTGCCCCTATGTACAAGAATATAACTACTATAATACTGCCTCCTATGTACAAGAATATGACTACTATAATACCGCCCCCTATGTACAAGAATATAACTACTATAATACGCCCCCTATGTACAAGAATATAACTACTATAATACTGCCTCCTATGTACAGGAATATAACTACTATAATACTGCCCCCTATGTACAGGAATATAACTACTATAATACTGCCCCCTATGTACAAGAATATAACTACTATAATACTGCTCCTATGTACAAGAATATAACTACTATAATACTGCTCCTATGTACAAGAATATAACTACTATAATACTGCCCCCCATGTACAAGGATATAAATACTATAATACTGCCTCCTATGTACAAGAATATAACTACTATAATACTGCCCCCTATATACAAGAATATAACTACTATAATACTGCCCCCTATGTACAAAAATATAATTACTATAATACTGCTCCTATGTACAAGAATATAACTACTATAATACTGCTCCTACGTACAAGAATATAATTACTATAATACTGCCTCCTATGTACAGGAATATAACTACTATAATACTGCCCCCTGTGTACAGGAATATAACTACTATAATACTGCCCCCTATGTACAAGAATATAACTACTATAATACTGCTCCTATGTACAGGAATATAATTACTATAATACTGCCCCCTATGTACAGGAATATAACTACTATAATACTGCCCCCTATGTACAGGAATATAATTACTATAATACTGCCCCCTATGTACAGGAATATAATTACTATAATACTGCCCCCTATGTACAGGAATATAACTACTATAATACTGCCCCCTATGTACAAGAATATAACTACTATAATACTGCTCCTATGTACAGGAATATAACTACTATAATACTGCTCCTATGTACAAGAATATGACTACTATAATACTGCCCCCTATGTACAAGAATATAACTACTATAATACTGCCCCCTATGTACAAGAATATAACTACTATAATACTGCCTCCTGTGTACAAGAATATAACTACTATAATACTGCCCCCTATGTACAAGAATATAACTACTATAATACTGCTCCCTATGTACAAGAATATAACTACTATAATACTGCCCCCTATGTACAAGAATATAACTACTATAATACTGCCCCCTATGTACAAGAATATAACTACTATAATACTGCCCCCTATGTACAAGAATATAACTACTATAATACGGCCTCCTATGTACAAGAATATAACTACTATAATACTACCCCCTATGTATGAGAATATAACTACTATAATACTGCCCCCTATGTACAAGAATATAACTACTATAATACTACCCCCTATGTACAAGAATATAACTACTATAATACTGCCCCCTATGTACAAGAATATAACTACTATAATACTGCTCCTATGTACAAGAATGTAACTACTACAATACTGCTCCCTATGTACAAGAATATAACTACTATAATACTGCCTCCTATGTACAAGAATATTACTACTATAATACTGCTCCTATGTACAAGAATGTAACTACTACAATACTGTGCAATAAGTGTTCCTGACTAGACTACAGTCGAGTGTCCTGCACCTTAGGAGCTACAATGGAGCCGCAGTGATTGTCATCTCGTGGTGATCGGCATGGATAGTATGTGGCGGTATGGGGAGGCAGGAGATGACTTGTACTAATCCCGGATTCCTCCATTGGATCGGCCTGGGTTCCCCTGCGTGGTGTCAGCTGCTCCCCGTAATGAAGCCCTTGTGCTGCACACAGTGTGACTCGTGCGGCCGTCATCTGCCTCTGATTTGGGAAGTTAATAAATGTACATTGAATTAACTGAGTGATATAAATATCCCGCAGCGGCGTCATGGCTGAGCGCTCCGGTCGCGGCGCGGCAGGGCCGCACCTTATGTCTGAATTTGTAGAATGTGTCAAACCATGTAAACATAAGTGTGATGCTGAGTGTGAAGGAGTCCACCTGCCGCACCGTTATATTCCCGCGGACGCTGTGGTGGACGAGCGCCGTGTGACAGACCGGCCAGAGAAACAAGGACAATGCCGATATCTCAAAGCAGATTCTCCAAATTCATCACAAAATGCCACTTTTAACCCCTTTGTGACCACAATATGCCACTTTACTTCAATAGAAGTCTTCAACCAGAGGCTGGACAGATATCTGTCTGGTGACCCAGGAGGACCCGATGACCCCGGAGGTACTGGTGACCCCGGAGGACCCGATGACCCCGGAGGACCCTGGAGGTACTGATGACCCCGGAGGTCCATCCCAACTCTACCATTCTATGCTTTAAGTTCCCTTCAGGGAATCACAGAGGAATCGTTATCATTTCATAGAATGGTCACTGAAGAGATTCCTAAAATACAACTTATTTCACTTCAGTAAGCCTTGGCTCCAAAGATAAACAACCGCAAAAGCAGACAGATAGGTGGATATCCGCACCACCTAGTGCCCAATCCTAGTGGTTGGGTGGAGACCCAAACCCACAGGATCAGGAAGGTGCAGCTCAACGTGTCGAGGCCGAACTGCAAAAAGCTTTTGATATTAAAAACGGTTCGGAGTATTTAATATATGGTGTGCAGAGAAGAATCTCGCTAGCAGGATCAAGCAGATGTTGTGGGTATTCTAATACTGCTTAGTGACCCATCCATACACAGATGTAGAGCCCCCCGGTGATCTGGGCTGGACTAGGAACCCATTCAGTTGATGTGCTGGTGGTAACAGCACTGGTATACTACAATCTCCAACACCACGGAGGACTACTGCGGGATCATACACCGTGTCTACTGACCAATAATGCAGGAGGCTCCATCACCCAGCCACCTCCACGCTTCACCGCGGCATCACCCAGCCACCTCCACGCTTCACCGCGGCATCACCCAGCCACCTCCACGCTTCACCGCGGCATCACCCAGCCACCTCCACGCTTCACCGCGGCATCACCCAGCCACCTCCACGCTTCACCGCGGCATCACCCAGCCACCTCCACGCTTCACCGCGGCATCACCCAGCCACCTCCACGCTTCACCGCGGCATCACCCAGCCACCTCCACGCTTCACCGCGGCATCACCCAGCCACCTCCACGCTTCACCGCGGCATCACCCAGCCACCTCCACGCTTCACCGCGGCATCACCCAGCCAGCTCCACGCTTCACCGCGGCATCACCCAGCCAGCTCCACGCTTCACCGCGGCATCAACCAGCCACCTCCACGCTTCACCGCGGCATCAACCAGCCACCTCCACGCTTCACCGCGGCATCAACCAGCCACCTCCACGCTTCACCGTGGCATCAACCAGCCACCTCCACGCTTCACCGCGGCATCACCCAGCCACCTCCATGCTTCACTGCGGCATCACCCAGCCACCTAAATGCTTCACTGCGGCATCACACAGCCACCTAAATGCTTCACTGCGGCATCACCCAGCCACCTAAATGCTTCACTGCGGCATCACCCAGCCACCTCCATGCTTCACTGTAGTATCACTGAGCCACCACCATGCTTCACTGCGGCATCACCCAGCCTCCTCCATGCTTCACTGTAGCATCACTGAGACACCTCCATGCTTCACTGTAGCATCACCGAGCCACCTCCATCCTTCACTGTAGCATCACCGAGCCACCACTATATTTCACTGTAAGCAGGGGTGACTTTTCTTGTGCTTTTGGGTCAGTAGGGATGTAAGTTTTGGAGTTTGTGCAGGAACCTTCAGAGTTTATTATGCGCCTTACGGTGCCAACGGAAACCTCAGTGCTGCCGCCACCACATCTTGCTGCAGGTCTTTTGCAGTCACTGTAGGGTTTCTGACCACCTGCCTCCCCTGGAATCTGGTGGCAGCGCCCTCTCTCTGCCACACCCAGGTAGTGTAGCCAGTATTCCTGTGACTTTGAACTTGTGAACTGCTTCCAGCTATAACTCCAGACGCATTCAGTGGTTTTCTGTCATTGTTATCCTTTTCCTTGTTTGATGATCCCTTCTTTTTAACAAAGTCCTTGCCATCCAGGTATTTGATGTGTTTTATTTTAAGCACACCTGGTGTAACGAGTGAAGTCCTTAAATCATTACTTCAGGTGTCCTTGAGACAAGATCTGATTTGTGCTCTTATATGGGATTCCATTCAGGGGGTTGAATAATTGTGACTGCAATTGTAGATAAAAACCACTTATTCGTATTAGATGATCAGAACTTTCATGTAATCCAACATTAGCCATTAATAGAGAAATGTCGGATTACCATATCATCACACACCGATCAGACGCAGATTCTGTGGAGGCCGCTGTCTTTCCCTCAGGACTCTTCATGCTGTGTAGTTAAAGCAGAGCCATAGGCCGTGGGACACAGCGGATAACACATACAGGGCTGTGGAAAGTATTTGCCCCTCTCTTTGATGTCCCTCATTATTGATTATTTGTTACTAATATGTTCTTGATTAAAGCAAAGACAGCGGCCATGACTTACTACAGATCAGAATGTCCAATAATCCGGCACCTCTAACATCTACTCATATGACATTGAATTACCTGTCCAGACGGGACTGCAGGAAGTGGAGTCTCTCTTCTCTCAAGCTTCCGCCAAAAAGCTCTCCGATGCCCGGAACGAGCAGATCTACAGCGGCTACCTGGAGCAGACGATAAGAGGACACTCAGTGCGCCTTACTGACTGCAACGAATTATCTATAGCCTCATGGGAAATACAAGCCTCTCCAGCAGGGGGCACTAGTACAATAATAGCCAATTGACTGGACAATCCCCTTAGTACAGATTAAAGGGGTTGTGCCAAGTTATAAAGCTATGCCCTATTCACAAGAAAGGGGAAAACGTTAGGATTATTGGGGGTCCGACTGCTGGGATCCCCACCGATCCCGAGAAGGGGTCCAGTCAGTTCCCAAGTGAATGGGGTGAAGGTTGCCTGGGCGGCTGCAGCTCCATTCACTTCAATGACAACACCAGATTGCAGAAACACATGAACTGGGTTGCCTGCATGACCTCCGCTCCATTCACTTGGGGACCAACCAGTACCCCGTTCTTGGGATCAGTGGGGGCCCAGCCATTAGACCCCCGATGATCATAAATTTATCCCAATCCTAGGGATAGGAAATACTTTTATAACTTGGCGCGACCCCTTTGACCCTTTTTCTGCAAGTAGTTTGGGGACAATTAGGAGGCTGGGATCTGTTCTCCTCTCACTTGCAGCTACCCCCTACCTTTGAATTCATGACTTATTACAAATGTCCTTGGCAGAGAAAGGGTTAAAGTCGTCCTTTTAGTGGACTTTAGAAATGTAAAAAAAAAAACAAAACCTTTTTAATATCTTCTATGCCGAGAATCTGATTCTTTAAGGCCCCAAAGCCTAAGGCTGCACTACTGAGAGAATCGGATCACTACATGTCCTCTTATGGGTCAGCCGAGTTATTTGGAGCACGAGAATTGTACTCAGCTGCTCCCGTTCATCAGAATGACTCCTGACATCCTCCTCTGACCCCTTTCTATGAAGAGTTGCTTCTGCCCACAAGATCTCCTTTCGCTGGATATTTTTTCTTGATCACATCTTTACAAGAGAAACCCCCGTGGTTGGCAGCGAGACCCCCGCCAGTCCAGCACCGATGACCGGCCTCGTTGTAAGTCACTTGGATCGCTGGATTTTCCCATCTAATTTGGATTCACACTGAATCTGATCCACGGAAAACATGTCACGTGATTTTATGTCGCACTCCGAGGTCACGGGGAGAATTACCATACAGGGAAGCGCCAATCGTGAAAGGGGCGGGGGCTCTGATATAAGGGACCAGTCAGTGCAGTACGGACATCATTCAGTCCAGGTAGCACCTCCTAGAGGCTGATGTCATCACTACAGTCGGTCTCCTCACACAAGATGTTACTTAGCAGAATTCAGCGCCGCTCACGTTTCTTTGTGGTTTCCGGACAGTAAAAGCGGTTTTTGAGCAATTCTATTGTGGAAATTGCTCAATGGGAGATGTGGGAACTGGTTTCAGCACTACTGTTTTTTTTTTCACTTTTGTTCTCAAGTATAGAGCAACATACTGAGAACAATCATCAGCTGCTGTCAAACCTACTTGCTGATGGTTTCCAGCAAATAACCGAATATCTACACTGAACAACTGAAAAACAAACTTGCAAATCCACAAAAACAGTCGCTGAGAGTCAGGGATCGTCTTAAAGGAATAAAGCAGCAGAATTCCCCTATTGTTGGTTTCCGGCGCTGCAGCGGTGACGTCACCGACTACCCATGTGACAACTACAGCCGATGACAGGCATCAGTTCTCATAAGGGTCAGTCTGTGGAGTCATCACTGCAACGCCGGAAATCAAGAACGCACAGGCGAGTTATGGTTGACATACGGTCTTCGATTACCTCCTTACCGTACGCTGCGGCCCATCTTCATTGTCACGGGCGTAAAACGGCTTGAGGTCATACGGGTAGTTGGTGACGAACACGGGAACATTGCCGCAATGTTTGACTAAATACTTCTCATGTTCCTTCTGCAGGTCGCACCCCCACTGCAAGGAAAAGGCAGCGCTTAATAGTCTAGATCACAACAATCAAATCCTTTTAAGGCCCCCTGTCCACGGCAGCGATTTCGCCAATCACGCCGGCTGAAGCTTTCCATAGCACTGCTATGGAAAGCGCCGACCCCTGTCCACAAGCGGAGAATCATTGCAATTCTCCGCTCGCGGACGTCGATTCGCAGCATGCTGTGAACTGCCCCGATTCTCCATGGTCAGCCTGTCAGATAGGATGACCTGCGGAGAACCGTCTGCCGTGGCTGAGATTCACCGCAGGATACTGCAACGCCCGTGGACAGGGGGCCTTAAGGGAGTCTCCAGGACTTTTACTATTGACAGCCTCTCCTTAGGACAGGTTATCAATAGTTGATATTCCTGAGCCAGCTGTAAGCATGGACAGCACTGGAAGCAGACAGCGCTATCAACATTGCAGTGGTCCAGACTGGTACTGCAGGCACAGCTTCCAATGAATTCAATATGGTGCTTATAGGACAAGACCAGTTGACAAAGGAAAGGCTGAAATCCTTGACAGGCCTGTGAGCCTTTACTAGGTGACGTCACGGTAAGGCTGATGGGGCCCACTCCCATGGCTTGCTGCTTAGATGCTACGATCAGCATTGATGGCAGCATCTAAGTAGTTAAACAGCTGTGATTGGATTGTATATATATGGCAGATGTTGCAAAGAGATTAAAAGAGTTTTCCAGGCAGCACTGGTTGCCAGTGCCGGGATACACCCTGGGTTGCAGCGGCAGCCGTTGCGTCGACCAGTGTAGTGACCAATGCTTGTAATTGGAAATGCAGCTCTTATTGAAATCAATGGGACCGCCAGCCTGCAATTAGGAGTGGCGGCCACTACACAGGGGTCGGAGCAGCAGCTTCCACTCTGACCTCGGTAACCCAGCACTGATAGCAGATGCTGCCTGGAAAACCCCTTTAATTTCATGGGTCTATGTCCGCCATGATAGTTATGTTTTCTGAACCTGGCTTTCCCAGGAATGGATAGAACAAAGAAACTGCCCGAGCGAAATGTGATAGAAGACCACTTCCCTTCCCGAACCGAGAGAGTCCAGTGGTCTCCTCCTAAGAAAACGCTAAAGTGTTTCCATAACTGGCGGCAGACTTCTCACCCACCTCAGTCTTGTGCTGAAACGAAGTCGTTGCTCTTGTGAGAATCTCTAAGGCTTCGGTATAAGACATTCTGGGAAGGAAAAAGAACAAAACCGTAAGAAACGAGCCGAGGGTAATTACACGGGGCGCCTTCGCATATTTTGAGCAGTTCGGGCCCCTCTTCCTCTGCCTTTCACACTTCACTGCTGGCACTTTTATCATTGACAATTAGGGTATTTAAGTTCGTCCAGCTCCGGTTAATTACTGTCTTCGTGCACCTCAATTACTGTCACGGACTGATTGTGCCTCCCTGACTGCGGAGCAGATGGCGGCAGTGAGAAGACGGAAGCTTCTGATCTCCTGCTAATGTATATAGCTCAGCTGCCAGCAAGTGCTGGGACTTGTAGTTCTGCTAGGTAAAGTGCGGCTCCACTCCTGAACATATGAAGACTAGGTGTAACCCCTTAACGACCAGTAACGATATCTGGATCTGCTAAGACCCAGCAGTTCTGCCATACTGGGGGGCACTTGGCGATCAAGTGACTGCCGAATCATTAGAGGCATTGAAAGAATCAGTAAAAGACTTCTTACTTACACAATAAAATTATTCTTTATCATTTTCTCCAGAGAGCCCTTGTGAAGAAGGGAGAAAGAAAAAGCAAAATTAGCAAAAAACACGTATCCAAAAAAATCACAGCCTGAAATGAGTTCTCAGTATCTGATCAGCTCACTGATGGGGTCGCCACGCTTGCAGAAATGCCCTTTATTTTTTATTAGGCACAGCTCTGTACATTTGTTTGTGGCTGTGCTTGGTATTGCATCTCAGTCCCATTCAAGCAAGCTGCAATACCAGGCACAGCCACTATTAAGCGTACGGCGCTGTACCTGCTAAAATAAAAAGGAGTCGTAGGACCCACCGAAGCACCAATCAGTGGGAGTGTCTTGATCTGGACCTCTGGTAATCTCATATTGACAGTCTATCCAAAAACGCCTGTAATCTGCATGTATCACACTGCGCAGGCGGATGCCTCGGAAATTAAACTTACCTGCTGTCCCGTAGATACATATTTAAAGAAAAAGTTCATATCTTCAGGGCACTTGGACAGTATCGCTGCGGTTGTGTCTTTAAATAGATTCTCCATAACCTACAAGAAGAAAGAGTAATGAGTCACGGGATGAACCTCCGCCAGCTCCTCCAAGTAAGTCAAATATATCAGTGCGTTATTTATACATTTAACCCTTCAATGACCAGCGTGTTTCAGTGCTATGTGACTTGAAAGCTTTAAGTGATTTTGTGCATGTGGCTTAACCAATCGCCATCAGAAGACGGTGGGCGGTTGTTAAAGGGGTTTTCGCGGATTTCAATACGGATAACTTATCCTCAGGATAGGTCGTCATTATGTGATCCGTGGGGCTGCTTAGCATCCCTGCTAATCAGTTGTTTGAAGCAACTGTGGCACTCACGTGAGCTCAGGTGTCACTTCAATCCATACAGTGCTGTACATTTCCTAGTGGCTGTGCCTGGTATTGCAGCTCAGTCCAAGTTACTTGATTGGGACTGAGCTGCTCTCAAGCAATGTAACCGAAGAAGAGGACATCACTGGCCTAAAATAATTGTGCCGTGTAAAAGGGGTTTTAATCAGCTAATTAGAGGGGCAGGAGTCTCAAGGGGTGGACCCCCACCAATCTGATATGGAGGACCTATCCTGAGGACAGGTCTTCAATATGTTAGTCCTGTGAAGCCCCTTTAACCACTTCCTGACCACCTAGCGTAAATATACATCATAAGGTTGCAAATGGTGTATGGAGCGGCCTGGGATCCGAGTCTGTTCCATACCCGTCAGCCATCAACTGTTTCTGACAGCGGACAGCAATAGCCATGATTGGAGTTAGCTCGTGGCCATTAAATGGCTTTGCTGGGATGTTTAGTACTGATGACCTATCCTCCGCAGGATTCGTCCTCAATAAGTAATCTGCGGGGGCCCAGTGCACAGGATCTCTGCCAATCAGCTGATCACCGGGCCGCTGTCAAGTAGCTGGCAGCAGCTAGCGATGTCTGCATTACAGAGGCCCGGATTGGTACTACAGGCGCAGCACCCACTGAGTTCATGTGTATGGGGGAAGCAGCTGAACAATCACTGAGCGGACAGCTGTTGAAGGTATTTGAACACCTTACGTTGCAGTAACACCCCCCCCCCCCCAAAGAACAAAAGAGGATGAAGAGAAAACACCGGGCACAGGTTACTCGATCCCTCCTCGCACCAACCTGCATAATGTCCTCCAGGCTTTCCGTGAAGGAGATTTCAGCTTCCACCATGTAGAACTCGGCCAGATGTCTCCGACCCTGGGAATTCTCAGCTCGAAATGTAGGGCCGAAGGTGAAGGCTTTCTGGAACCCCCTAGATAAAAAAAATAGAAGGGGAAATTATTAATTGGATGAGGCAAAAGTATGATAAGTGGTGGTCCCATTCATGCCCGCTCCTGTGCTGTTACACGAGTATCACTGGCATCGTTCACAGCGCCGCTGGAATGCAGGCAGAGCGGACCGGAGAGCGTTCTCCCCCTAACCGCCTCCATTCACAGTAAGTAGTCATTCAAAACTGAAGGATTGCCGTTTACACCCAACGACAGTCGTGCATGTATTCAAACTTGCGTGGGAACGCACAAATCTAAACGCTAAGAATCCCATTAGAACGATTCCTGACATCCTCCTCTGACCCCTTTCGGTGATGAGCTGTTTCTGTCGACATGATCCTCTTTACCTCGATCACACCCTGTCGGTATACTCTTCCCACCATTACATGAGAAACTGCTCCCGCGGTTGGCAGTGAGGCCCGGCTGGCCTAGCACCGATGACCGCCCTTGTTGGAAGTCGCTCCGATCGCTGGATTTTCCAATCTGATGTGGATTCACACTGAGACTGATCCACGGAAAACTTGTCACGTGATTTTATGCTCTCAGAGGTCACGGGGAGGATTACTGTACAGGGAAGATCCAATCGTGAGCGGGCCGGGGGTCTAATAAAGGACTGATTACTGCAATAAAGGGTCATTCAGTGTATATCCATTTACCTTGCCATGAAATTATGGAACACAAGACACTGAATGTAACATGGGGCCCTCAGGTGGAGTGAAGGGCCGTATCTGAAGCCTTGGAGTCTTCTAAAATACTTGCAAATACACAGATATCCAATGTCAGTTTACAGAGAAGCAGACACCCCAGAACTACATATTACCCTGACATGATCTCCAAGTGCAGCTGTCCGGACACAGTGAGGAACGCAGGGACCCCAAAAAATCCGCCATCACCCTTTTGGTCTCTGTTTGCAGCCTATGAGGTGGAGAAATGATAAAATTAGTTTCTTAGATTATGCTCCACCTAGTGGTGAATTGTCAATACTGCACCTAAAAGCTCCTGAACCTATTGGGGCAAATCAATGACATAACAGGGGTCTGGCATCCACTTGGCATCTACTATACTTCTCCACTGAATTAGTTTGGATAGTTCCCCCTATGTTATAATCGTCCACAACAGCCAATTAGATTGCAAACTCCATTTTGGAAATGAAGATGCCATCTAACTGGCTGCCATAGGAACACATTCAGTCATCCCACATTATAGTCGGCCTCTATCCAGCATAAAGTGGCTGAAACCAGGGAACAATACATCGTTCTCACCTGCAAAGTAAATGGAGACTTTTAAGTTTCCTGTCCCTTTAATGTCACTTGGAAACTAGAAGAGGTGAAGAATAGCACCTACCTCCACCTGGAAGAGTTCTCCGGCGCCCTCGCAGTCGTTAGAGGTAATTATGGGGGTGTGGATGTGAATGTATCCATTACTCTATCACCAGAAAGACAGAGAGTAAAATTACACAGCAGTACGTATCTCCTAGCGGTAGCATTACAGGGAGGTCATTACTACAAGAGGCTAAAGCAGGAGTCACAGTGAATTATTCCTTATACACAAGCGCCCTCTTGTGGTCACATTGTTAATTACAGATCAGGAAAAATCCACAGTAACTATACACGGAACGGCAACTTTTATCAAGCCCCCGGCCCTCTCATGATTGGCCCTTCCCTGTGGGGAAATTCTCCCCGTGACCCCGGAGTGCGGCATAAAATCACGTGACAAGTTTTCCGTGGATCGGTTTCAGTGTGAATCTACATTAGATGGGAAAATCAAGCGATCGGAGTGACTTCCAACGAGGCCGGTCATCGGTGCTGGACTAGCCGGGGCTTCATTGCTAACCGCGGGGGGGTTTCTCGTATAATGTTGTGGAGAGCATACAGAGAATGGCGCGATTAACGAAAAACATCCAGTGAAAGGGGATCCTGTGGATGGAAACAACTCATCACCAAAAGGGGTCGGAGGAGGATGTCAGGAATCATTCTGACCAACAGATGCTGACAAACAAGAGCACCCGAATATATAACACTGATGCAGCAATTAATGGTCCAAATACACAACTCGCCGTTCCTCCGCACGGATGATATAACAGCAGGCGACCAGTTTCAGCACCATTGTGTGTAAGAGAAACAGAAAGACATGATTCCAGCGGGCAAAAGAGCGCAAAATTGTATCACTGAGCAGCAGAAAAACATCTCCTGGTCTAATGGATCCGGGTTTCCATGCTGATGGGAGAGCGGAATTTGGTGCAAGCAGCATGAATCGCTGACCCCTTCCTATCAGCCAGTCAGAACATGTCAGCACCGCCATCTAATCTGCAGCTTCCTGTCCGCAGGGGCCGATATTCCTGCAGAATGATAGTGGAAACTGCACCACTGTAAACTGCTGCAGTTCTGAAGGCCAAAGGAGTCCAACGCTACTAGATGGGTGATTCCGTGAACGTCCTCGAGTCGTCATCTTCTTTCAAGTTCAATTCCGACATCTGTTAGCTATTACTTATGGACTTTGGTTAGGAATCAATATGGCCACCATTACGGCTCCCCTGAGGTTTGACCCCTGAAGAGACAATTTACCTTTTTCACAGTGCCAAATATCTGGGGTGGGTGGGACATCACTAGGTAGATTTGGCGCAGTCTGGAACAGATGGACATAGAAGAGGGTTCTTTACTGTAAGAGCAGTGAGACTATAGAACTCTCTGCTTGAGGACGCGGTGAGGGCGAATTCGATAAGAGTTCAAGAGGGTCCTGGACGCCTTTCTTGAGCGTTCCAATATTACATATTATATCACTGATTACCCAGAAGGGTCGGTGATCCGGGGGTTATTCCGATTGTCAGACTGAAGTCGGGAAGGATTTTTTCCCTTGAATTGTGAAAATTGGCTTCTACCTCTTGTTTTTGGATCAACATTGGGGGTAATAGGCTGAACTGGATGGACTGGGGTCTTTTTTCAGCCTTCCATACTATGTTAGATGGCTGGTGCCAGGGTGACATTAATGCTCTGCGTTCCCCAGATGTTGCACATATTCGCCTGTGTCGCACCATATGATTAACCTTTAATAATCTCCTAATTAGTTTGCCCTCTGTGATTTGCTCTCTACGGACATTTAATGAACAGAATCCTGACTCTCAGCAAAAACGTCATTTCATGGAAAGCGGCGCCACCTAGTGGTCACAGTGCTGAATGCAGTGTAATTCCTCAGACTCATCTGTCATAATGGACCCCGGACAAGCAGATATTAACCCCTTACGCGTTTTACAGCGGCCGTTCAGGGTCCTTATTGTAGAGCGCCATGTTTTTTCTGCCGTCTTGGATAAGTGCTGCGCAGGAGTCTCATCTTAGACAACCACCCTGCTCTAACGGCCGAGACCACGGATGGAGGACAATAGTGATCGCAGCATCTAAAAAGTTCATAATGCAGATCCCAGCAGTTTAACTATTTAAATGCCGCTGTCTATATGGACAATGGTATTTAAATGGCCTGACACCCCCCCCCCCACCCATAACAAGACCGAAGTCGCACAAACGCGAAAATCATGCAGATATAAACTACAGCTCACCCCACAAAAAAATGTCCCCACACAGCGCCAAAGGAAACACGAAAAGTTATGGCAGTATTACAGAATACACCACATATGTTTGGTATTATGTAATTGTATGGACCCACAGAGTAAAAACAAAAGCCCCCCCCCAATAAATAAATTAATAAATAAAATAATAAAAAAAATTTTAAAAAGTCACAAAATTGTGCTTTTTTTCCCATTTCACCCTACATAGAAATTTTCAAGAGTTTTCAAATACATTAATTGGTACGACTGAAAAATACAACTTATCCTGCAAAAAAAGGGGGTCAGATGCCCTTCTGTTTTTGTCTACAGCTTCTATGCAGTCTTATGTGTTTCCATGGTTACAGACTACAAACAAGTCCTGTGTAGTCTGATCCTGCAGCCTTGTGTTACTCCTCTGTGTCCTCTTCCTAACAGACAGTGGAAGAGAAGGTAGAGGGAAGAGAGGAACACAAGACTGCAGGATCAGACTACAGCGAACTTGTTTGTAGTCTGTAACCATGGAGACACAGATGGAGAAAAGTTTAACTTAACTCTTCATGTGTTAAAATAAGTTTCTTTGCCCTTTCAATAACCTTTGGCGTAAGATAACTTGCTGCAGGAAGCCCTCCCTGACACACACACACATGCCCCATGCAGTTATAGACGGGCTCGGGGCACCTGCCCATAACAGTGCTATCAGAGTTGACTGCCGGGGTTGTCGTTCAGGTGTCATGGCAGCTTGGGACCTTCTGGAGACACCTAGGGCTGCCTGTGGCATGACTGTAATAGGCAGCCTATAATACAGTATAATGTAATACCGTAGTAATGCATTATACTGTATAAGCGATCAGGCATTATGGGGACTAAAAAAAAGGGAGCAACTAAAAATGACCCTTGCTCAGGAAAGGTTTAAACTTTGCTACTCGTGTACATAGCTCCGCATGGGAGCTGTATACATAGAACAATAGGAGATTCTAACCAAGATCATTGGCAAATGTCCCAATTAGACAGGATGAGAGTCGCCTAAACGACTGCATGAGCGCCGATGTCACAACTAAGGTCGTTAGCGCTCATGCAGAGCATTTAGGCAGACCAAGATCACCGCTAGATCGCGGACTTCTCGCTCAGCGTTTCCCCTTCTAATCGTCCCGTGTAAATGGCCCTTAGGGCTTATGCCCACGGCCGTAACAGACTCCGCTAGCAGAATATCGCCGCAGAGTCCATCAAGGCACCCCTCCCCCCGCAAAGACCCCATACTCCCCTCCCAGATCCGCTGTCCGTGTCTCGCCTGAAGCACATGCGTAGTACAGCGCATGACACGGACGGTGGTGGCTGGGATCGTTATTCATGCGCAATACTTTCACTGTACTGACAGCGGAAGCATAGCGTGACGGCCGGCTTCCATTGGCTACAATAGAAGCCGGCCGCGCGTATTCCTGCGGCAAATAGAACATGCTGCGGGTTATTTCACACTGTGGAATTCCGCAGAGTGAACATCGCCTATTAGGTTCAATAGATGCGTTTCACGTAGCGGAAATCCGTCCGTGGGCATTCGCCCTTAAGCCGGTCAATCAACAGGGATTATGTAAACCAATCGCCCAGACCAAAGAAACATCCAAACCTGAAAGAACTGCTGGATGGCCAATGTGGCTGCACTGCGGACTCGGAGTAACGAAGCAAACGTGTTGGTCCTGCAGCGGAGGTGAGGGTGCTGGCGGACGTATTCTGGGGGGTGGCGCTCTTTAATTTTAAAGGGAAAATCCTGCAGAAAAAATGTATGTATTAGATCTCTTCTATTACTTTCCTGGGTGTTTGTGAGGCTCCCTGCTGTGAGAGGGAGGAGGGAGAGGGCAAACATCACGGTCAGACGGACCCCTCAGTTGTACTTCTGTTGTAAACTGCTGCATATCTACAAGATACGGAGTAGATTCTGATAAAGATGGACTGAGATGTCAGATAGGGAGGACACTACTGGGATATGGCAACCCAGCGACATCCCTCCCGCATACCTGAGAGTCACAGTCTCCTATTACACGAATCTCCTTGGCCTTCAGCTCCGCAGACTGTTTTTTGCCGGGACTCTTCACCAACACTCCGCAGACCTCTACCGAACTGCCGAAACTGACCGCACTGCGCAAGAGAAAAAGTACTCAATGAGTGGAACAGGTTGCCACAGGAGGTGGGGAGTTCTCCTTCAATGGAAGCCTTCAGAAACTGGACAGACATCTCTGTGGGATGATTTAGTGATCCTGCACTGAGCAGGGGGTTGGACCCGATGACCCCAGAGGTCCCGATCACCCCATTGGACCCGATGACCCTGGGGGTCCCTGCCAACTCTACCATTCTAGGATTCTGCACAAGTCCTACCTGTTTTTTAGGCCGGGCTCAGCTACAATCTGGAGGCTTTCCAATGATGAGCCATCGTTCACATGCAGGAATAAAACTTCTTTCTGTGAGCGGACAGAGCGGACCCAGCCCTGTAAGAAGAGGAGGCGCGGGATATGTGATGATGTAGACACATAGACTTACCCAGACAGTACATACACATGAATGGAGGCAGAGCCCTTTCACAACATTAACATCTACACTAGACCACAAGGACTGATATTAGTAACCCCTTCATTAAACTAGACCACCAGAGATGCTGGTATTGACCTTTTCATAACACTAGACCACCAGGGATACTGGCATTATACCTTCACCAAACTAGACAACTAGAAATGTCAGCATTAACCTTCTCTTTAAATTAGACCACCAGGAAAGGGGACATTAACCTTTTCATGTCACTAGACCATCAGGGATGCCAGCACTAGACCACCACGTATGCAGGCATTACCCCTTCCACTACACTAGATCACCAGGAATGTCAGCATTAACCTTCTCATTACCTTAGACAACCCTGGAAGCTGGCATTAATCCCATCTGTACACCAGACTACCAGAGATGCTGACACTAAACTAGACGACCACGTATGTTGGCATTAAAGGGGTTTTCCAGGCAGCACAAACTGTCAGAGCCAGAATACAATGGGGTCGGAACAGAAGCCGCTGCTCCAACTCCTGTGTAGTGGCCGGCGCTTGTAATTGCAGGTTGGGGTCCTACTGATTTCAATAATAACTGCGCCAGCAATTATGGGTACAAGCCACTACACAAGGGTGAAGGCAGCGGCTTCTGCTCTGATCCCGCTGTGCCCAGCTTTGACAATGGCAGCTGCCTGGAAAACCCCTTTAACGCTTCCATTACACTAGACCACCAGACATACTGGCATTACTCCCTTCGCCAAACTAGACCACCAGATATACTGGCATTAACCTTCTCTCTACCCAAGACCACCAAGAAATCAGGCATTAATCCCATCAGTACACTAGACAACCAGGGATGCTGGCATTAATCTTTTTTAACAACACTAGACCACCAGGGATGCTGGCATTGCCCACTTCACTACAGTAGACCGCCAGGGATACCGGCATTATTCCTTCACTAAACTAGACAACCAGGAATGTTAGCATTAACCTTTTCACTACCCTAGACCATCAAGGTAACTGGCATTAATCTAATAAGTACACTAAACCACCAGGGAGGCTGGCATTTACCACACTAAACTACATATGCTGGCATTAAATGGGGTTTTCCATGCAGCGCCAGCTGTCAGTGTTAGGATACACCGGGGTTGGAGTAGAAGCCGCTGCTCCGACCCATGTAGTGGTCGGTGATTGTAATTGCAGGCACATTTCCCATTGATTTCAAATAATAGCTGCGCCTGCTATTACAAGCACTGGCCACTAAACAGGGGTTGAAGCAGTAGCTCCGACCCCGGGGTATCACCACTCAGACAGCAGTCGCTGCCTGGAAAACCCCTCTACCTCCTCCCCTACACTAGACCACCAGGGATACCAGCACTACGCCCTTCACTAAACTAGACCACCAGGAATGTCGGCATTAACCTTCCCACTGTCCTAGACCACCAGGAAAGCTGGCATTAATGCCATCACACATACTAGACCACCAGGGATGCTAGCATTAATCTTTTCACTACACTCAACCACCAGGCATTAAACCGTTCTCTACACTAGCCAACCTGAGATGCTGGCATTAACCCATTCACTACATCAGCCAACCTAGCCCACCGGGTACCTTATTTTTAGCCCCTACAACATTTCATATCATCAATAATATTCAGTATTAACTCTTAAACCAACCCAAGGGCCAGGATGGAAAACGGATCAACCACTAAGCTAAGCTTTAGAAGATTTTGTCGACATATTCAGACACTGTAGCCCAGTGATGGCGAACCTTTTAGAGACCGAGTGCCAAAACTGCAACCCAAAACCCACTTATTTATTACAAAGTGCCAACATGTCAGGGGGCGGGGCTTATCACGACATATGATTATTACCCCCCTCATTAAAAAAAAACAAAAACAGGGCCGTTTCAAAATGAACAGTGAGCAGATTTTGACTGCTTTTTGAATGAGGAATTTGCCAAGGAAATTGCCCAGCGATAATGGTGACTCCCCCAGAGCGGCAATGGTGATTCACTCACACACAGCAGCCCCAGTGGTATTGGTGACACCCCCCACAGCAGCCCCAGCGGTAATGGTGACACCCCCCCACAGCGGCCCCAGCGGTAATGGTGACACCCTCCACAGCAGCCCCAGCGGTAATGGTGACACCCCCCACAGCTGCCCCAGCGGTAATGGTGACATCCCCCACAGCTGCCCCAGCGGTAATGGTGACATCCCCCACAGCTGCCCCAGCGGTAATGGTGACATCCCCCACAGCTGCCCCAGCGGTAATGGTGACATCCCCCACAGCTGCCCCAGCGGTAATGGTGACATCCCCCACAGCTGCCCCAGCGGTAATGGTGACATCCCCCACAGCTGCCCCAGCGGTAATGGTGACATCCCCCACAGCTGCCCCAGCGGTAATGGTGACACCTCCCCACAGCGGCCCCAGCGGTAATGGTGATTCACACACACAAACAGCTGCCCCAGCGGTAATGGTGACACCCCCAGAGCGGCAATGGTGATTCACACACACACAGCGGCCCCAGCGGTAATGGTGACACCTCCCCACAGCGGCCCCAGCGGTAATGGTGACACCTCCCCACAGCGGCCCCAGCGGTAATGGTGACACCTCCCCACAGCGGCCCCAGCGGTAATGGTGACACCTCCCCACAGCGGCCCCAGCGGTAATGGTGACACCTCCCCACAGCGGCCCCAGCGGTAATGGTGATTCACACACACAAACAGCTGCCCCAGCGGTAATAGTGACACCCCCAGAGCGGCAATGGTGATTCACACACACACACACACAGCAGCCCCAGCGGTAATGGTGACACCCCCAGAGCGGCAATGGTGATTCACTCACACACAGCAGCCCCAGCGGTAATGGTGACACCCCCCACAGCAGCCCCAGCGGTAATGGGCCCCCCCCCCCCACAGCGGCCCCAGCGGTAATGGTGACCCCCCCAACAGCGGCCCCAGCGGTAATGGTGTGAGCCCCCCACAGCGGCCCCAGCGGTAATGGTGTGAGCCCCCCACAGCGGCCGCAGCGGTAATGGTGATAGCCCCCCACAGCGGCCCCAGCGGTAATGGTGATAGCCCCCCACAGCGGCCCCAGCGGTAATGGTGATAGCCCCCCACAGCGGCCCCAGCGGTAATGGTGATAGCCCCCCACAGCGGCCCCAGCGGTAATGGTGATAGCCCACCACAGCGGCCCCAGCGGTAATGGTGATAGCCCCCCACAGCGGCCCCAGCGGTAATGGTGATAGCCCCCCACAGCGGCCCCAGCGGTAATGGTGATAGCCCCCCACAGCGGCAATGGTGATATCGCCCCACAGCGGCCCCAGCGGTAATGGTGATAGCCCCCCACAGCGGCTCCAGCGGTAATGGTGATAGCCCCCCACAGCGGCCCCAGCGGTAATGGTGATAGCCCCCCACAGCGGCCCCAGCGGTAATGGTGATAGCCCCCCACAGCGGCCCCAGCGGTAATGGTGATAGCCCCCCACAGCGGCCCCAGCGGTAATGGTGATAGCCCCCCACAGCGGCCCCAGCGGTAATGGTGATAGCCCCCCACAGCGGCCCCAGCGGTAATGGTGATAGCCCCCCGAGCGGTAATGGTGACACCTCCCCACAGCGGCCCCAGCGGTAATGGTGACACCTCCCCACAGCGGCCCCAGCGGTAATGGTGACACCTCCCCACAGCGGCCCCAGCGGTAATGGTGACACCTCCCCACAGCGGCCCCAGCGGTAATGGTGACACCTCCACACAGCGGCCCCAGCGGTAATGGTGACACCTCCCCACAGCGGCCCCAGCGGTAATGGTGACACCTCCCCACAGCGGCCCCAGCGGTAATGGTGACACCTCCCACAGCGGTCCCAGCGGTAATGGTGACACCTCCCACAGCGGCCCCAGCGGTAATGGTGACACCTCCCACAGCGGCCCCAGCAGTAATGGTGACACCCCCCCCCCCCCCCCACAGCGGCCCCAGCAGTAATGGTGACACCACCCCCCACACACACAGCTGCCCTAGCGGTAATGGTGTGACACACACACAAACACCCACCCCACAGCAGCCCCAGCAGAACTAGTTCCCCCTGAGACCCATATACTTACCCCCTCCTCCTCATGGAAGCGCCGCTGCTGCTGACGCTGATCCCAGGTGCACACTGACACCAGTGTGCTGCCGGACTCCTCCTCCCCCTGCTCTCGCTGAAACTAAGAGGAGATGTCAGGGGAGGAGGATCCCGGCTGCATACTGACGGCGCAGTGTGTTGCGGGATCAGCGCCGCTGAGTGGATACAGGCATGGAAGCCGCGGCATCCCTGACGGTATTCACTGACGTTGTGAACGGCCGAAGGTGGTGCGTGCCAGCAAGGAGGGCTCTGTGTGCCATAGGTTCACCAAAACTGCTCTAGTGGAGTACAGGTGGCCCTGTTCTCCATAACACTACACCCCTGACCGGAGTCAGCGGGGTTTACAATCCGTTCTGCCCCCATTGCCTCTGGTCATATTACAGAAAAATACAATTACCTGGATTTTCACATCCTTTGCGCCTTCGTCCACCTTTGCAACGAGCGCTTCGCGTACACTCAGCGGGACGGCTGCCGCACTGTGCTTCCGGCGACAACAACGCCAAGGGCATCGCCCGAGGATGGAGAGCGCCAACGGTCTGGGGGCAAACATGGTGGAGGATTCTCAGATGAAAGGTCCCTACGAGAAAACACGTACCAATCACATCCCACTTGTGGCTTCCCTTTATAACGCCGCCACGATGTGCAGCCAGACCCGCCAGGGGACCGACACAGAGAGCGCCCAACCTCAAACTGGGGTCTGTCCGCTTCCGCCAGGGTGTCTATTGCCTGCAGAGTGGGCGGAGCCTCTATAAAGGGCGTCCTACGCATGTAGAGTACAAGTATAATTCGGCACCCTCAGGGCTCACACCCACTTGTGTTTTTTTAATGCGATTGTCAGTGGGACTTTCTAATGTTAAAAACGCATCACACAAAAATCGCAGAAGCGCAAAACTTGTGATGCGTTAACATAAGAAAGTCCCATAGACAACCGCGTTAAAAAAACGCCCTGAGGACGGCTGTGCGCTGAATTATCAGATACTCTGAACTAACGGACAGCAAGAAGACATACGGGGTGTTAGGGGGTCCCGCGTGGGGTCTGTAATTATATGGGTCCATATATAGGGGGGGATTTATTTGGGTGGGCTGATCTGGCGTCTGAGGGGTTTTGTCTGGACTCTGTATATATTTCGGGGGTCTGGTCTGCCGTCTATATTAGTTTAGACAGTCTGGCAGGGGGTCTCTTATTAGTTTAGGGGGCTTATGAAAAAAAAAAAAGACAGACAAACTGGAGCAAGTTCACAGAAGAGTTACCAAGATGGTGAGCGGTCTGCAAATCATGTCCTATGAGGAACGGTTAAAGGATCTGGGAATGTTGAGCTTGCAGAAGAGAAGGCTGAGAGGAGACTTAAAGGAGATGTCCCGCGCCGAAACGGGTTTTTTTTTTTTTTAACCCCCCCCCCCGTTCGGCGCGAGACAACCCCGATGCAGGGGTTAAAAAAACCACCCGCACAGCGCTTACCTGAATCCCGGCGGTCCGGCGTCTTCATACTTACCCGGTGAAGATGGCCGCCGGGATCTTCTACCTTCGTGGACCGCAGCTCTTCTGTGCGGTCCACTGCCGATTCCAGCCTCCTGATTGGCTGGAATCGGCACGTGACGGGGCGGAGCTACACGGAGCCGCTCTCTGGCACGAGCGGCTCCATAGAAGACTGCTGAAGACCCGGACTGCGCAAGCGCGGCTAATTTGGCCATCGGAGGCCAAAAATTAGTCGGCTCCATGGAGACGAGGACGCTAGCAACGGAGCAGGTAAGTATAAAACTTTTTATAACTTCTGTATGGCTCATAATTAATGCACAATGTACATTACAAAGTGCATTATTATGGCCATACAGAAGTGTATAGACCCACTTGCTGCCTCGGGACATCTCCTTTAATAGCTGTCTACAAATATCTGAAGGGCTGTCACAGTGCAGAGGGATCAGCCCTATTCTCATCTGTACAAGGAAAGACTAGAAGCAATGGATGAAACTGAAAGGGAGGAGACACAGATTAGATATTAGACAGTGAGGGGATCAGTGAGTGGAACAGGTTACCACAGGAGGTGGGGAGTTCTCCTTCAATGGAAGTGTTCAAACAGAGGCTGGACAGACATCTGTATGGGATGATTTAGTGATCCGGTACTGAGCAGGGGGTTGGACCCGATGACCCTGGAGGTCCCTTCCAACGATACCATTCTAGGATTACTTTAGAGGGTCCGGTATGACGTTTGTATCACTTTAGGGGGTCTGGCTGGGGGTTTCTTACTAGTTTAGGGGGTCTGGTATGGTGTCTATCACTTTAGGGGGTCTGGCTGGGGGTCTCTTACTAGTTTAGGGGGTCTGGTATGGTGTCTTACTTTAGGGGGTCTGGCTGGGGGTCTCTTGCTAGTTTAGGGGGTCTGGTATGGTGTCTATTACTTTAGGGGGTCTCTTACTAGTTTAGGGGGTCTGGTATGGTGTCTATTACTTTAGAGCACATGTGTCAAACACAAGGCCCGCGGGCCGAATCCGGCCCGCTGCCTCATGTTATGTGGCCCGCCGCGATGCTTACCACTGCAGCGATTACCAGCTGGGGTGCCGCATCTCCCGGCTGGTAATCACTGTTAGCGCTGATCCCGGCACACACACTCTGACGTCAGTGTGCAGCCAGGATCATCCTCCCCTGAGTCTCCTGCTCTTCAGTTCCGCAGGAGAGGACTCAGGAAGGAAGCGTGCCAGGCGCACACACTGACGTCAGTGTGCATCAGGGCTCAGCGTGAGCAGAGGGGTAGCGGCGCTGACAGCAAGGAGGAGGTAAGTATATGGGTTGGGGGGGAACTATTATTACTCACGGGGGGCTTATTATTATTACTGAGGGGGGTTATTATTGTTACTGAGGGGGGGGTTAATGTTGCTATGGGGGTATTACTACTGAGGGGGTTACTATTACTAATTGGTCCACTGTGGGGGTCGTTATTTTTACTGGGGCCACTCGTTCACACGGGTGTAATCGTATTTCGGTCGCACAGATACGCTGTGTATTTGTGCAATAGAAAATCGCTTAGGCCTCTATATTTGCGTAGGCAAAAAAGAACGCAGACGGGCCGGGCCCCCTGAGATGGTGCGCAAATATGCAGTGAATACAGAGGCTTCCTGCGCATTCACCACGTATTAGCGCGGTCCATTCACTTCAATGGCCTATTGGGGTGCGCAGTAACCGAATGATGTGTGACAATATACATCATGGGAATCAATGGGTTCTATTCACTGCATATTATGTACGCAGATACGCTGGTGTGAACGGGCCCTTACTGTACCGTCTGACCATCAGCCCTTTGAAGATCACCATAAGCCTGATGTGGCCCTCGGTGAAAATGAGTTTGACACCCCTGGTTTAGAGGGTCCGGTATGACATTTGTATCACTTTAGGGGGTCCGGTATGACATTTGTACCACTTTAGGGGGTCTGGCTGCGGGTTTCTTACTAGTTTAGGGGGTCTGGTATGGTGTCTATTACTTTAGGGGGTCTGGTATGGCGTCTATTACTTTAGGGGGTCTCTTACTAGTTTAGGGGGTCTGGTATGGTGTCTATTACTTTAGGGGGTCTGGTATGGCGTCTATTACTTTAGGGGGTCTTCTACTAGTTTAGGGGGTCTGGTATGGTGTCTATTACTTTAGGGGGTCTGGTATGGCGTCTATTACTTTAGGGGGTCTCTTACTAGTTTAGGGGGTCTGGTATGGTGTCTATTACTTTAGGGGGTCTGGTATGGCGTCTAATACTTTAGGGGGTCTGGTATGGCGTCTATTACTTTAGGGGGTCTGGTATGGCGTCTATTACTTTAGGGGGTCTTTTACTAGTCTAGGGGGTCTGGTATGGCGTCTATTACTTTAGGGGGTCTGGTATGGTGTCTATTACTTTATGGGGTCTCTTACTAGTTTAGGGGGTCTGGTATGGTGTCTATTACTTTAGGGGGTCTGGTATGGCGTCTTACTTTAGGGGGTCTCTTACTAGTTTAGGGGGTCTGGTATGGTGTCTATTACTTTAGGGGGTCTGGTATGGTGTCTATTACTTTAGGGGGTCTCTTACTAGTTTAGGGGGTCTGGTATGGTGTCTATTACTTTATGGGGTCTCTTACTAGTTTAGGGGGGTCCGTTATGGTGTTTGTATTACTTTAGGGGGTCTCTTACTAGTTTAGGGGGTCCGGTATGGTGTCTATTACTTTAGGGGGTCTGGTATGGTGTCTATTACTTTGGGGGGGTCTGGTCTGTTTCCCACCCGGCACAGTTATCACCCGGCGGCTTCAGTCCATCTCCCAGACTGTGAATGTCGTTGCAGCGGTCAGCCTCCCCGCGGCGCTGCAGTAAGCCGGCTCTAGTGAGGGGCGGTAAGCAATCACTTCTCCTGGGGACATTTACTCTTCAGAGTCTGGAATAGCTGTGAGGTTTCTGTTCAGGCCGGCGGCCACATTAGTAGCAGCTAGCGCCAGTAACCAGGCAGCAGTGGACGAGCCGCGGGCAGGTATTTATATGTCATGGATCCAGAATTATCATGTATTATAGTATTGGACTGAACTGTACAGAGAGAACTGCTGGGGAACTACAAGTCCCAGCAGCTCAGCACCAGAACAGCCAGTGACCCTCTGCCCCCCTCCGGCCTCACCTCACATTGCACTTCTGGAGTCTCTCCCCACATGTCGCCTGCTGGAAGCTCTGACAGCAGTCACAAACTCAGGGAGAGACATTATGAATCGTCCGCCATTGTCTTGAAGACCCAAGTAACGTATTATCCAATGGACGAGCTACACAAAGATGGCCGCCGGGCGGGAGACAAGCGGGGACATATCAATTCCTGCAACACTTCTGCCCTAACAACCAATCAGGTTGAAAAGCGGGGATCATCGGCGGTAGTGCGGCGGCCGGAAGTGCTCGGGGCCGGATGGAGTGAAGCTTTCTGGGAAATGTAGTTCTGTTCTTGGTGTTACAAACAATGAGAAATATAATAATGGTTTTTGGCAGCTCTGTGACTCTGTGAGGGAGGATTTACCCACATGGCCGCCATTCCCTGGGCCTGTGGGGCTACATAAGGCTCATTCACACTTGTTTTTGATCATTTGTTTGGCGCAATCCTGGTGGAAGAAGAGAATGCAGAAGTGCTGGATTTGGCGCACGCCGGACCCAAATGGTGCTGAACAGGATCCGTAGACTATAATGGATTCTGTTCTGCGACTTTATGATCTCTGGCATCTTCACGGACAGAATAAAGCTGCACGCAGCGCTATTTTGTCTGATTTCCGTGGGATTCAGTGACAGAGCCTCATACGCTGATGTGAATGGCGTCTAAGACCGGCTTCTCACGGACGTATTTGTGCGCCCAATATGCAGTGAATAGAACCCGTTGATTTCAGTGGGTTAGTTCACAATTTCGTATTTTGCGCGTGCATTTTGGTCACACAAAATAAAAAATAGAACATGTTGTGCATCAAGATCCCCACAGAAGTGAATGGGGGTTTCGCAAACGTCCACGCAATACGCAAGGAGATGCAGGAAAAACTGCGCAATTTTGCTGGGAAAAGAAGACATCTGGGAGTAATTAGCCATTTCAGTCGGTGCGTTTGTTTGCCACGTGCAAATGATCACGTCCGGCGGGCAGAAAAAGTGCAGTACGATATGCCGATGCGCACGCAAAGTAACCTCATTCTGTGTGCAAATACGCTGTGCTGCAGCAGGGGGAACGGGAAAAACGTTCTTTAGTACAAAACATCTGTTAAAAAAGATAGAAATCGTAACAAAGCGCTGGAATCGGTCGGATTTCTCGAGGAATTCGTCTACTAGATCGGTTAATGGAAAACGAGACTTCAGTTAATAATAATCTATATTTGTGTAGCGCCCGCTCGCTCCGCAGCGCTCTCAGTTCCATTTAAGTTTGTTTTTCCATCAGTATCATAAAAAAAAAATTAAAAAAATTAAAAACGTTAAAAATTATCAGTAAATTTGTCAAAAAAAAGGAAAACCGGATAGTTTCCATTTGCATCAGCGAGGCTAAATTCGCATCTGCGTTATGAGAGCAGAAAAACGGAATCCCGTGGATGAGCGGATCCGCCTCCTAACTGAAGCAAACTGTATGGAACAGACACCACTGACTATAAGGCGGTCCGCTCACCTCCTGCACGAAAAAGTCCCGTGTGCACAACTGTGTTGTCCAGCATCTCATGGGGGATCTGTGCCGGAGCCGCCGACCGGCTTCACATGTATTCGCACATACAACAGGCAGTGGATGGAACCCATTGATTTCACTGGCTCTGATGATGTGTGTGTTTTCTTGCATATTTCGGTCGCACAGGGAAAAAAAAATGCCGCATACTGTCTTGTTCTGCGCATGTGTGCACCAAACGTCCCCGTAGAAGTCAATAGGGATGCACAAATGCGCGTGCAATACGCTAGGAGATGCGTCATCCGCTGTGTAGTTGCGCAGGAGGGGACCACATCTGGTACTCATGTAAATGGCTGGGGGCATCCATGCATATTTTTTTAGCATGTACAGATGCACCCGCCTCACACACACAAAAACCAGCAGAATATTCGCCAACGCGGGCACAAAAAAAGCAATGTTTTTTTCACAAATACGCTGACACAGCTGAAGGTCTGGGTGTGTTTTGGCGCGGCATCACTCCGTGCACCCGTCACTGTATGGTATTATCTATATTCCTCATATGCGCTGGTTTTTTTGACTACTGCTTATCACTATCTATCTGGGCATTGTGCTGTGCTGCCCGGGCATGCTGTGGCACTGTTATGCTATGGCAATGTGCCTGTGGCAAGCCCTAATAGATTACTGCTCAGTATACAGTATAATGCAATACTATGGTATTACATGGTATAAAATCATTGCAAGTTCAAAACAAAAAGAAATGTAAATAGAAGTGAAATATTATTTTTTTTAATTCTAGCAAAAAAAAATAAAATTAAAACTTAGAAAAAAACTTTTTCCCAATCGTTGCATCAAAAAATTTAAAAAAATGGTACTGCTGTGTTTGAAAAAGTTCAATTTATTAAAGTATCACATTAATTATGTATGGTTAACGCCATCAGAAAAAAAAACCCTGCGGAGGCAAAATGTGCATTTTTGACAATTGAATAAAAAGCTTGTACGAAGCCCAAAATGGCAATAATAAAAACTACAGGTCACCTGACAGTAAACAAGCTCTCCCATGGCTGCATCAACGGAAAAATAAAAAGTTCTGGGGGTCAAAATTGCTTTCTAAGGCCGTGGTCAGATTGGCAATTTTTTTTTGAATTAGTTTAGGCGCGTCTCTCAGAACCATTGGTTTCTTATCAAGTGTTCACGTGTCCATTTTTTACAGGCGCTAAATACTGCAAAAGATAGGACATGTGTGCCTTGAATGCGGCTGGTAAGGTCTGTGCTGCGTGTTAAAAACAGAGGTGACGGGATGAGGGGACTCCCAGAGGGTTAAATTAATCCCCGCGGTGTTCAGTGATGAGGGGTCTGCAGCGGGGACTAAAAAGAATCCCCTGTCACAGCTGTCATCCCATTGCTTTCAATGGGGCCGGCGCTGCCTCTAGAAAGCGCTGAATCTCATTGGCTGAGCGCTGTGACCAATCAGAGGCAGCACTCAGCCATTGAATGACACCTAAGCGCTGCCTGTGATTGGTCACAGTGCTCAGCCAATCACAGGCAGCGCTCAGCCATTCAGTGTTGTCACAGTGTTCAGTGATGAAGGGACCTTCGTGGAGCAGCTGCACTTCTACAAGCACAGCTGCTCCACACACATGTAAGAAACAGCACATAGCTTCACGCGCATTTTGCACATCCGTGGAGCGCGTTTTCTTATTTCACCCCATTTAGAGATTTTTTAAAAGTTTTCTAATACATTATACGTTACGCTAAACGGTATCATTGAAAAATACAACTGATCATGCAAAAAACAAGCCCTCATGTAGGTGTGTCGCTACAAAGATAAAGAAGGAAGGGGTTAAAGGGTGCAGTAGATGCCGATCCTGCTGTCGCCCGCCTTCACTCCCTTCCTTACTACAGTCTGCTTCCCAAGGAGAATACAGCTGACAGCGGCGACCTTGAGTGTATCCATGATCAGCGTGACCGTCTGTTGACTAGAGGAGGGAACAGTAGGCCAGTCCACCAACCACAGACGGTGGCGCTATACACGGATGGCTGCTGCTACCGGCTGCATTCTCTCTGTGCCACAAACTACAGACATGCTCAATGACCCCTTAATGATCAGCCTAGTTCTGTCCTTAAAGACCAAGCGATTTTCATTGTCGCATTGCGAGAGCCATAACTCGTTGACCGCCGTATGAGGGCTTGTTTCTGGAGATGAGTTGCATATTGTAATGGCTGCACTCCGGGGTCCATATATGGTGTTGTACAACTTTACATTTATTTGGGTGGCGAGATGGAAACATTCAGGACTTCCGCCATTGTTTTTGGGGTTTTGCCATCCGGTAAACATAATATGATAATTAGCACGATTAGGCTCAATGCCCCCGGGCGGATTTTATTTATAGAGTCTGCACGAGTCTCCCGTTCAGGAGATCCACAGCTCTAGGCGCCCAAGGGGATGCATTAGCATCCACAAAACAACTTAGCGCATGCGGATCGCACGCAAAGGAAGAAATTGCAGCACGCTCTATTTTTCTGCGGATCCATTGAAGTCAATGGAAGCCGTCCGATCTGCGGCACACCTACAACTGTCACTGTGGACGTGCAGCGGATCCACCGGAAAGCAGGAGATTAAAAAAAAAATACCACTGTGCATGCGTCGCCGGCGCGTCCCGACGCCTCTGCAGTGCTGAAGAAAGAAGATCCGGCCGGCATGAAGGAGACCCGTGCTGGATATGGACTGGTCAGAAAATGTATGTTTCTGTCCATGTCTGCGGGCACGGCTGGACTCCGCTGCGGGATTAAGCAGTAGAATCTGTTCCTGCCGTGGACTTTGGGCCTTACTGCAATACCGAGTATTTTTATTTAATTTTTTGCTACTTTTGCACAATTAAAACACAGTTTTAAAGTAAAACAATTGAATCCGCATCCTAAGAGCCAGAGCTCTGTGTTTTTATAGGAAGAGTTGTAGTTTTTATTGGCACCACTTGGAGGTACATGTAACCTTTGGATCGTTTTTTGGGAGGCACACCAAGGATAGCAATTCTGGTATTACGTCTTAAAATTATATTTGCAGTGTTCAAAATGCGGGATAAATAACGAAATATTTTCATTGTCTGGGTCGTTACAAACGCGGTAACACCCATTATGTGCTGCTTTTAAAAAAACAAAACATTTTTTGTGTTTTATCCATTTAAAAACCATCTTTTTGTTGGGAAGAATGTGGATTATTTTAACTGGATTTTTTCCCCTAAATTAAACTTTATTGAACTTTTTTGACACTTTTCTTTAGTCCCTGAAGGGGGACTTGAAGATGCAGTCATTCGATCACTGCAGTAGTACACTGCATTACTTCTGTTGTGCATTCTACTAAGTCTATGACAGCAGCCTATTAGACTCTGCCGGAGGCGTGGTCTAATAGGCGTAGATACATGGCAGACATGGAGGTCTTTGTCAGGCTTTTGGCTGCAATGTAAACTCATTGGTACCTTGTAATTGCACTGTGGGATGCCAGTGGGCGGCAGAAGGAGCCCCCTCTCCCTGTCATTTGTTTACATGCTGCAGTTGCTGATGATTGTGGTATCTTATGGGTTAAACCACCAGGATCGGCGGTTTCTCCACTGCTGGCGGTTAGAGCAGAAGCCGGGCTGTCAGTAGTCAGTCAAGCCACCACCTTAAAAAAAACATGTAAGTGCAGGTATAAAGCCCATTAGTGAGGTCAGTATTAAGGCGTACTGCCCATTACTAAGGGTGCATTCACACGAGCGCGTGTGTACATAGGTGCGCACAAACCACGCGTCTATTAGAACCATTGGTTCCCTATGGTGTGTTCACATGTCCGTGTTTTACAGGCGTGCAAACGTACATGCCTGCAGAACATAGTACATGCGTCCACCATAGGTCCCTGGTGTGTGTCAATATTCCCAGCGGGGAATAAAGATTCCCCTGCCACAGCTATGACAGCTGTGGCAGAGGATCGCGATGTTCTCCTATTGCTTTCAATGGGACCGGCGCTTCTGCAGTCCCATTGAAACTAATGGGATGCCAGCAAGCCCTGCAGGAATTTTTGGGGAAAGGCTTTAAATATAAGTCCTTCCCTGAAAATCATCCCTAGAATATGTTAAATATAAAGAAATATACTCACCTCTCCTCAGCTGCCACGGCTCAGGCGTGTCCAGCTGTGTCTTTTCCCTGAACTGCTCTTAATCTCTTTGCTCAGCCGCGGATTTAAAATCCCCACCTGCTGAAAGGGCTGTATCTGATTGACTGAGTGCTCAGCCAATCACAGGCAATGCTCAGTCATTCATTGAATGACAGCTGAGCACTGCCTGTGATTGGTCACAGCACTCAGCCAATCACAGGTAGCGCTTGGCCATTCATTGAATTCAATGGGACTGCAGAAGCGCCGGCCCCATTGAAAGCAATGGGAGAACATCGCGATCCTCTGCTACAGCTGTGACAGTTGTGGCAGGGGAATTCTTCAGCCCTGCATGGAGTCCCCTTGTCACTGGACACTGTGACAATGCTGTCACAGTGTTCAGTTATGAGGGGACTTCCCGCGGATCTTTTCTGTACATTGTCACCACTGCTGCCGCTGACCCCATTGACCACAGGGTGAAACCCCTGGATGTGACAGCATCCAGGCGTCTCACATCCAAGGAATCTCCTGCAAAGAACTACACTACACTGCCGGGGACCAAGCAGAGAAGACGCGCCTGAGCCCTGGCAGCGGCGGACAGGTGAGTATATGTTTTTTATTTTTTACACAAACCAGGGATGATTTTCAGGGAAAGGCTTATATTTAAAGCCCTTCCCTGAAAATCACTGCAGGGGTTGCCGGCAATCCAATGCTTTCAATGGAGCCGCTGGCAGCAGCCGCGGGCCCATGGAAGGCAATGGGCTCGGACCTGCATTCACACGTGTTTGTGCACGTATGTGGGTGCGTGGTTTTATGCGCACCTATGTACGCACACACTTGTGTGAATGCACCCTAAGGGGTTAAAAAGTAGTATTAGAATGGTCATCAGTGTATATAGATGTATATGACCCGGACTTCTGTTTCCTACCTAAAATCTCTGGGCCTCCTTATGGAGCTGAGCCTTTTTTTTTTACTTACTGGGACTTCCAGTTCGGACTACTGGGGCCGTGTGGAAATCATTCTAGTTGAGCGCAGGGGCCTGCAGTCTCCCGCCGCCGCCGCTTCTCCTACCCCGGTGACGCTAATTCATTTCCTTCCCTTCCCCTGACGTCTCATTTGTGAAGTCAGTGGCAATGAATAGATTGTCCTAGGTGTCAAACATGTAATTTATGGGCACCTCCACGTGAATCTAGAAGGGATATATGGCCCCTGTATCTACACAGCAGCACACACTTTGATCAATGACGTATTGAAAGTTGACAGCGGCTGTAAAATATGCGCGGTGGATAGCGGGTGACCCGAGGATGTGCATAGGAATTAGTTTGCCGGGGCGTCATAACTCAGCAGATGTTGGGCTAAAGATTTCCAGCATCAGGATTCATTTCCTCTCGGTGTTATACGAGGAGAAATAAGATGTGCCGGGGCCTTTTTTTTTGCTTCCCTCCAAGTTATTTATAAAGAAAGTAAAGTACATTATGTGGGGCATTATAATAGTTCTTTATATCTCCAGCATATAATAACTTTGCGGTTACCTGACATTTAGTGTCGCTATTAAATCTATTATTTATAGTTAAGTAACAAATGAAACGGCTCGCGCAGCTGCTGACTGGCACTATTACCGTGGTTTTACACCCGAAGTACAATGGGGTTTTTATTTATAAATATACTTGTAAGCTGCGTGAAAGAAGAGATTTTTGGGATGGGAGTTTTATGTGCATTTGTTTTTTTTTTTTAATGCTTGTATGAAGAACCTGCTTCCCGGACCCCGTAGATTATCATGTACATGGTCTATCAATGGTGTGGAGCCCTTGGGCTTTATTCACACAAACATGGAAAGCACACTGATATGAACGCATGCTAGTGTGAGTGGCCCAATAGAAATCAGCAGGCTATGACATCGCGCGTTACATGCGCAATTTTTCTGCATGCGACACATGATGCCAATAGCCCATTGATGACAATATACCCATGTGAGAGCGGCCTTACAGAGAGAGCCACATCAGCGACTCCCTTAGTCCACAAAAGCCAGATGCATACATATCTACCACTTCTTGGATGGATAGGATTACCAGCAATCACCGAGCATCCTGGTTTTCCTAATTAGTGGGGGTCCCAGAGATGAGTAGCGCATTCACTACCCTTTTATACTTGTTGTCCAGGGCAGGGGTGCCCCTTCTAGAGGGGTGGCGGTTTGCCATCTGGCCCATATTTATTTTTTGCCAACTATATTAGCCCTTACCATTCCAATTTTGGATTCAGGGTTTCCTAAAAGGCTTTCTCTTTTTGCTGTTATACAATGGTGCCATCTGCTGGCTACAGCCAGTGCCTGTGTGCCAGAGAGGCTCCGAAAGCGGAGTGGCTGGCAATAGACGGTAAAAATACCCTGTCGGACATCTTCTGACTTTGGAGCTGTACAAGCTTCAATTAGAATGTAGGAAGACGTCAGACAGTGGATTAGAAAAAGGGTTAACGGTTGCTAAAAAATAACTTCCAGCTGCGATCCGGCTGGATAACAACCCCAAAAGCAGTCAGGTGGCGGCCATGCTGTCATAAGAGGCTGTGATCCCTGACCTCTCCCCCAAGCATCTGTGTTTCTGCATGTATGCAGTGTAGATGCCGAGAGGAGAGGTCAAGGGAAATCCAGTACAAGGGTCACTATTACTACTAGGGCCACAATGGGGGTCAATAAGGCTTCTGGGGCCACTAAGAATACTAGGGCCACCATGGGAGTCAATATTACTGCAGGGCTACTGTGGGGGTCACTATTACTATTGGGTCCACTATGGGGGTCACTATTACTTCTGGGCCACTATGGGGGAGGTCACTAATACTACTGGGGCAACTATGGGTGGGGGCACTATTACTATTGGGGCCCCTATTAATACTGAGGCCACTATGGGGGACAATATTACTACTGGAACCACTAATGGGACACTATTACTACTGGGTCAATTATGGGGATCACTATTACTTCTGGGCCGCTGTGGGGGTAACAACTAAGACCACTATGGGTGTTACTAAGCCTACTGGGGTCACTATAGAGGTCACTATTACTACTAATGTCACTATGTTGGATCAAAATTATTACTATAGGGGAGTCACTATTTCTACTAAGGTCACTATTACTACATAGCTACTGTGGGGGTCACTATTACTACTGGGTCCACTATGGGGGTCACTATTACTTCTGGGCCACTATGGGGATCACTATTACTACTAGGCCCACTATGGGTGTCACTATTACTACTAGGGCCACTATGGGGGTCACCGAGCCTACTGGGGCCACTATGGGAGCCACTAAGCCTACTGGGGCCACTATGGGGGTCAGTATTACTACTAGGGTCACTACGGGAGTCACTATTACTACTGTGTCGATTATGGGGGTCACTATTACCTCCGGGCCACTATGGGGGTGACTGTTATTACTATGGGTGTTACTAAGCCTACTGGGGCTACTATGGGGGTCACTAAACCTTCTGGGGCCTCTATGGTGGTCACTAAGCATACTGGAGCCACTATGGGGGGGTCAAAATGACTACTGGGCCACTATAAGGGACCACTTTTACTACTAGGGCCACTAAGGGTGTTACTAAGCCTACTAGGGCCAGTATGGGGGTCACTATTACTAATGCGGCCACTATGGGGGTCAATGTTACTACTCGGCCACTACGGGGGTCATTATGGCGGTCAGTGTTACTACTATGGGAGTCACTATTTATTTTTTCATTAAATGACTGTTAGTAAGTGTTTTGTCATTTTTTCTAAATGTAAACCTGAATATCATAAACCCCGTCACCCGCTCCCCTATGCGAGGTTTCCCATTGAAAACAATGGGAAACATTTTTAGATCCTCTGATGTGTCTGAAGGCCACGCCAGAGGATCGCAACTTAACAGAAGTGATGGGAGGAGTTTTTGACAAAAAAACGCCTTGCATCTGCCGGTACATCTTACATACACGAAGGTGATATTGGGTTGAGTATCGCGGCCCGATATCACGCCCGGCCATGTGTAGGAAGCCTAAGATTATACTTCTACCCAATATCTGGTAACTTTGGGCAGCTCCACATCTTATGTATTAGCTACGCAGTTTGGGTCTTACAAGGCATACAAAAAGGATCATCTTTTACCCCTTCAGGCCTCCTTCACACGGGCGACAAAGTCACGCAATTTTGTAGCATTGCTATGATGCTACAAATCGCATGTATGAGAAGCCCATACTTTCCTATGGGTTCCTTCACACGAGATGTTTTGTAGCATGCTACAAAACGACACACAAACCTCGCAGGTCCAGTAATATGGCCGCGACACGCGAGGTTTTGTAGCCCATGTTTCTCTATGCAGCCTTACTCTATGTTGCCTCGCATCGCGCGAAAACGCGGTTTGCATGCGATGCAACTTTGACAGTAGCAGATGCTACAAAGTCGCGTGATTTTGTAGAGTCACATGCGACTTTGTAGTGCTACAAAATCGCAATATTGCAGCGAGAAAATCGCAGCGATATCATACAGTGCAGCAATGCAATATCGCTGCGATTTTCTCGCAGCGATGTAGTGTCGCCCGTGTGAATCAGGGGTGCGGTACTCCCCTGTAGGACTCACTTAATGACAATTTGGGGGCCATCTGTAAAACTTCTTCCCATGGTAAATCTTCAATACGACTTTTGGAAATGGAAATGTCTTTGTAAATGACTATATAGCAATGATATCTTCCCAGCAATGGAGGAAGGTGCGCCAATAATATCAGCCACTACAAACGTGGAGGCGTTAATATCTTTGGATATCAATTCTGTCCAACAGGCTGTAAATATTTATTGAACTGCGAGTGTGGCCAGTCATACTACTGTCACTACTGGGACCAGTAACAGGGTCACTATTACTGAGAGACCATTAAGGGGTAACCTACTGAGGCTACTATCACGTCACTTCAGACAAGTCTCAATGTTTGGATATCTTGTGTATAGGCGCTTTCAGTGCCTGTAAAGTGAGTGCTTTATTTCCGCAAGGAAGAGGGGGAACGTGCCATTTCACACTTCGCCTCAGTATAAAGGCTTGGGGCACCTGTGGTCCAGGGAGGAGAAGTACCAGCGATGTCGGAACCTCCACTTCTGGCCTCATTATGAAGCAGATCACGTGATATGGACTCTCTGTGTCCATGACGTCATGTCAGGGGTCTTGCTCTTTGGCTCATTTTCATAGCTTAGCTAGTCCCATTCTCTGTACGGCCATGCAGAGTGGAGGGGTTGTCTTGGTTATTAAAATGAGCTGAACAGCCAGCCCGCTGAAATGACATCACTGGCGCAAAAATGTCCTTATCATGTGATCCAGTGTTGGAACTGTACCGGAAAAGGAAATTCTGACATCACTGGTTCTCTCTCATGGCAGCTTTCAAGAGGCAGCAGGATAATGCTCGACCGCTCACACAAGGGGGTCACAGGAGCCCCCCAACATTGTCACACTGCCGTGGCTGCCCGGTCCCAGATTTATCCCCAATAGAACATGTATGGGACCAAACTAAACCTGGATTCATCGCTGGAAACAACCAGGTTCCACTCCATAGCATCCCATTTCATAGTTCCCGGCATTACTGCAAACGGAGACAACGTGAGACCAAATGTCCTTCAGCAAAGCGCCTGGAAATGGTTCCTACAGACACAAGGGTGTAATGATGGCGCCACCTGTCTGGATGGCGGACAATGAAACAGTTGGAGCTGCTTGTGCTTGTCGGATGATCAGATGCACCTCTCTACTGGTGGTCTGTCAGGGGGTCCTGAGCCCGGTCACCTTGTGTGCCCTCACACATCCACTGGTCCTAACACCTCCTAACAGTCTGGTCACATGCTCCTCTTTACTGGTGGTCTTTTGGGGGGTCCTGAGCCCGGTCACCTTGTGTGCCCTCACACATCCACTGGTCCCAACACCTCCTTACAGTGTGGTCAGATGGTCCTCTCTACTGGTGGTCTGTAGGGGGCGTCCTGAGCTGGCTCATCTTGTGTGCCCTCGCACATCCACTGGTCAAAACACCTCCTAACAGTCTGATCAGATGCTCCTCTCTACTGGTGGTCTGTCAGGGGGTCCTGAGCCCGGTCACCTTGTGTGCCCTCACACATCCACTGGTCCTAACACCTCCTAACAGTCTGGTCACATGCTCCTCTTTACTGGTGGTCTTTTGGGGGGTCCTGAGCCCGGTCACCTTGTGTGCCCTCACACATCCACTGGTCCCAACACCTCCTTACAGTGTGGTCAGATGGTCCTTTCTACTGGTGGTCTGTCAGGGGGTCCTGAGCCCGGTCACCTTGTGTGCCCTCACACATCCACTGGTCCTAACACCTCCTAACAGTCTGGTCACATGCTCCTCTTTACTGGTGGTCTTTTGGGGGGTCCTGAGCCCGGTCACCTTGTGTGCCCTCACACATCCACTGGTCCCAACACCTCCTTACAGTGTGGTCAGATGGTCCTCTCTACTGGTGGTCTGTAGGGGGCGTCCTGAGCTGGCTCATCTTGTGTGCCCTCGCACATCCACTGGTCAAAACACCTCCTAACAGTCTGATCAGATGCTCCTCTCTACTGGTGGTCTGTCAGGGGGTCCTGAGCCCAGTGACCTTGTGTGCCCTCGCACATCCACTGGTTAAAACACCTCCTAACAGTCTGGTCAGATGCTCCTCTCTACTGGTGGTCTGTCGGGGGGTCCTGAGCCTGGTCACCTTGTGTGTCCTCACACATCCACTGGTCCCAACACCTCCTTACAGTGTGGTCAGATGGTCCTCTCTACTGGTGGTCTGTAGGGGGCGTCCTGAGCTGGCTCATCTTGTGTGCCCTCGCACATCCACTGGTCAAAACACCTCCTAACAGTCTGATCAGATGCTCCTCTCTACTGGTGGTCTGTCAGGGGGTCCTGAGCCCAGTGACCTTGTGTGCCCTCGCACATCCACTGGTCAAAACACCTCCTAACAGTCTGGTCAGATGCTCCTCTCTACTGGTGGTCTGTCAGGGGGTCCTGAGCCCAGTGACCTTGTCTGTCCTTGCACATCCACTGGTCAAAACACCTCCTAACAGTCTGGTCAGATGCTCCTCTCTACTGGTGGTCTGTCAGGGGGTCCTGAGCCCAGTGACCTTGTGTGCCCTCGCACATCCACTTGTTAAAACACCTCCTAACAGTCTGGTCAGATGCTCCTCTCTACTGGTGGTCTGTCGGGGGGTCCTGAGCTTGGTCACCTTGTGTGTCCTCACACATCCACTGGTCCCAACACCTCCTAACAGTCTGGTCAGATGCTCCTCTCTACTGGTAGTCTGTCAGGGGTCCTGAGCCCAGTGACCTTATGTGCCCTCACACATCCACTGGTCCCAACACCTCCTAACAGTCTGGTCAGAATGGCCTGTTGGAGGACAATTCGTCGATACGACCATCCAGCTTCTTACATCTCAATTATGCGAACCCTCTCAGACTCCAACAGAGATGAGGTGAACTTAGTGATAAATATCTCTTATAAACTACTTTCTAACATACAAACTACTGCTCTCTCTAAGGGATTGTCCTTCTGTCTGATCCCTTGGGTCGACTGGTTCAAACTTCTTTTGGACTTACAAAGCTTTTATAGGAGACTAAGATTGAAGTCCTTCTTTTCCTTACAAACACCGACATCTACTCCTGATGCACAGCCCGACCACAGGGAATTCTTTACCCTGGAGGAATTGGGGTTATGCAACAGGAGTAATTTCCAACCACCACCCACAGATCATGTCATTGAAACATATATAACGATCTTGTAAATCGTGATATGGAAAGATTGAGAGTCTTGGGGAATTCACGCCCTAAGTATAATCTTAATGGGTGTGAGTGTGATGCCTTACGCTTATTGTCAGAGGATGGGTCCATCACCATAAAACCGGCAGATTAGGGAGGTGACATGGTGGTGATGGACTCCATCAAATATGAGGCTGAGGTTCTCAGACAACTGGCGGATACCCAGGTTTATGAGCGGTTACCGCGTAATCCCACGACACGGTGTCAATTATCCTTAAGGTCCATTTTGTGTGATGCACTTCGTGAAGGTAATATAGATCAGCCCTTGTTTGACTTTTTATACACAGAATCTCCAGTTGTACCAACGATATATGTCCTGCCAAAAATCCACAAGAGTCTGGTGGATCCACCTGGCCGCCCCATTGTATCTGGCCATGGGTCCTTATTCAACAGTGTATCCCGATTTTTGGATAAGGTGCTGCGTGATTGTTTGGTGAATGGCAGTTCATATATCAAGGATACAAGTGACTTCCTCGTAAAACTGAAGGGATTGACAGCTCCTGGTGATGTAATTTCGGCATCTTTAGATGTAACCTCTCTATATACCTCAATAACTCACAAAAAGGGTCTAGAGGCAGTGAGCCTCCGACTTTTCGGTTTAATGTGAATACATCACTCTCACATTGTTGGAATTCATTTTGTCTAATAATGACTTTGTTTTTGAGGCACAGGGGACCGCCATGGGTTCAAACATAGCCCCGACATATGCCATATATGGGCATCTTTGAGGATGACTATGTGTATACATCGACCTATTGGTTACAGGTGGCCTCCTGGTGGCGTTATATAGATGACATTATTTTGATACAGGTTCAAAGAGTGAGTTGTTGTCATTCCAAATAGAGTTGAATGGGACATACCTGGAACTCCAGTTCACTTTGGACCATTCTAGAGAGCACATTCAGTTCTTACATGTGCTATGTCCAGACATGGTGACAATTTTGAGACGGATCTTTTTGTTAAACATACGGATCGGAATAGTTTATTGGAATACCACAGTTTTTATCCTCGTGCAACCGTTGACTCATTACCATGGAGTCAATTACTCAGGGTCAGACCCATTACCAATGAGAGCAAGATAGATGAGCGCCTATCACAAATGTGTAATACATTTATGAACAGAGGCTATCCTAAATCTCTGCTTTAAAGGTTAAGAACATCAAACGAGAGACTCTGTTAGAACCAACACAAGTGAGGGAGACATTAAAACGGATACCATTTGTGTCCACCAACGCCCCTATGAGTAAACTGGTATCAAGGATCCTGAAAAAACACTGGTCACTTCTCAGTCTAATCAGTAATAAAGATGAAGAATGTACAGGTCCGCCGATTATGTCATGTAGGCGATGTCCCATCTGAGTGCCAAGTTGGTACGATCCCACAGCATTTTATTGATAGTAGCCATTCTACTAGCTAGTTAAAATTTGGGGTATTGATGATGTACCCCCTTCGGTAAGAGGAGGCTACAGGGCTAAAGCACTCCAGAGAAAGGGGTTACGCTGGATATTTCTTTTGGACATTATGACACCCAAAGCTCTGAACCGTGAACAGAATGTTTCTCAATACTTGTAAACCTACAGTACCTTACGTATACGCAGCAACTTCTTAATGTACAGTATATCTAGAATATGCATTTTTTAATAGTTTTTCCTTTATTTTTTTTTTAAAGCATTTGCTCTTTATTACATGTTGTTTTTGGATAGAGTGGGTAATGCCGAGAGTTTTCATGCCATGGTAACCATGACAACGCCTTAACGCTCTTTTACCTAGCCATGGCATGATCTTGCGTGAGGATACTTATTCCTGCGCATGCGCAATGATGCTTGTTGCCAAGTAATAGCATAGTCTTGTGTGATGGCGTACATTACTGTGCAAGCGCGATGATGAGTGAAGTCTCGGGTGTCAGACCAGCGATGAGTACTTGCGCGATTTTGACGCAAATTGAACATTATCAGGGGTTTGGTCAGGGTGGAGCTTCAGATATGATGCATGCATATTTGGGATTTCCCGGCACGGCGCTTACAGATACACATTTCGCCTTCTGGGGGGGAGGGGGGGGTTGACAAAGAGTATCTTGATGTTAATATACTCAACAAAGTGAGAATTAGCGGCAATATTAACAGAAGGCATTGCGACGAAGGCGAGTCGTACCCTCCACATCTCATGTAATTATAAGTTGGGATGCACTCAGGCTGCCAGCGCTGGTATGAGCAGCATGTTGCAGCCCAAGCTCGGCACTTATTAAATGGCGCATTATCTGCCGGCACGGTCGCTCTCCTGCAGCTTTTGGCTACTTTAGGGCCGACTCTGCATTACAATGATATTAGTTTGTCTTGTGATGGAACACCTTGTAATGCAGATAAAGCACTCCGCTTCGTCGTCGGATCCTGGAAGGAACGGGTAACATCTACACACGCCGTTGGCGATGGAAACAAACATGCAGCGCTTCACCTGCTGCCGGCCGTTTCTGGTTCTGTACGCAATTTTTTTTTCTTATGGTTATAGATTTGAAATGTGTCTGAAAAGCTGAAGGGTCTGCGGCCGCAGCGACGGATCTGTACAGAACAGGGAACACAGGCAATAGTCATTTGTCCTCAGCTGGAGGGGACAGATGGGAGAACAGGCGCTAACGAATAGTACAAGAGTGCTTAGCATCCACATGCTGTATACTTATGGTAAGAAGGCTCCTTAAGCCTCCATGCGTCTCATAAAAAGGTAGAAAGAAGACTTCACCAGACTAGACAGACATGCAGAAGGAAGGTCATACATGCTGTAGAGCCGACAACCCAATCTGGGGCTCTTCTGAAGGTTTTACGTGAAGCTTCTGGGTCCCAATGTGTTAAAAGTGCCCCATATGCTATTTATATGATCGAGTCACCTCATGTGAGCCTTTGGGCCCCCTCAGGCACTAGGTGCTACCTTTGCATCTTCTAAATCCCCCTTTGTGGGAGTTGATTAAGTCCTGTCCTCAGTCCATCCAAGAATGCCCACCATCCACATATATCTAGAAACTTTACATACATCCCACCTATTTGAGGTCTGTCATAGAGTATGAAAAACGGGACGGTCAGGAGGCATGCTATAGCTACAACCTCTGCATATAAAGGGATAGGGTTGCCACCCGGCTGCTGAACCACTGTCCCAGCTGGTAATTTACTCTAGAGGCCGCTGCTGGTATTTATTTTTTATAAGCCATATTAATGGGTGGTAAAAAATAACTACCAGGTGTGAGAACCTCAGGGTGAGCAGGAAACCATGATATCAGGCACTACAACTCTGAAGCTCTGGTCAGGACACAGAAGATCCTTGCTTCTTCACCCAGCATCCGCACTGTGCACTGTAGGTGCAAGAATGCAGATGCCGGTGGGAAGAGGAAGGATCTTCTGTGAGCACTGAACAGCGTCCCGACCGGAGCTTCAGGGTGGTGGTTATAATACCTGATGACACATTGCTGCCCAGCCGGAGAGGAAGACGCTATTACTACTGGGGCCACTGAAGACGGTGCTTCTACTTTTGGGTTCACTAAAGGGGCTTTATTACTATTAAAGGGGCACTACTACTGGGGCCACTAGAGGGGGCACTCTCTCTACTGAAGGGGCAAAGAAAAGGAGAGCACTTTGGTAAACGTATCAACATAAAAGACTGAAAAAAATATATACAGACACACAAAATGCAATAAACAAAAGTAAAGTGGCTTACGTATGCAAAAGTCAAATAGTGTCAAAAGAGTCAATTAAAATAAGAACATCTACTAAAGGGGCAATATTAGTAGTTGGGGTCACTAAGTGGAGGCATTATAACTACTGACGCCAGTAGGAGGAGCCACAATTACTACTGGGGTCATTGAGAGGGAACACTATTACTACTGGGGCGACTGCCTAAATGGAGGTAAAAATTTACTTTGTGATCAGCCACACCCAAACCACGTCAGTTTTAACATGGACGGTGTTTTTTGGTGACAAAGATGGAAATCCTAAAAGCGGTCCATGGTAACCTCCCTTTTCAACATCTCTATTCCTAGTTTTAACGTGAACAAGGTGCTCCAAAGAGAGGAAGAGAAGTCAGGCCAAAGGGTGGGGACTAAACAATCTCTGGTCCCATCTTTTGTCTGCCCTAGGAAGAGGGCAGAGGTCTTGGCCACCGCTCCTTACAGAAGCAACGAGTGTCATGTTAGGTTCCATCAGGGTCTGGATGTCCAGAGCTGCACCCAACCTTTCCTAACCACATTCTAGGATGGGTGGCTCATGGGCTGAATAGATGGCAGCCATATTCTTTCATTCCTGGATAACTCCTTTACCTTTTTATTAATTTGTGCTCCAGTCGATCTTCTGTGGGAATGGAGCAGAGCGGCAGCCTACACTCCCCACACAAACCAGTGAGATTTTGGTACTTATGACCCTGTTGCCGGTTCACCGGTTGTCACCCTTCGGACCACTTTTGGTAGGTACTAAACACTACGTACCGGGAACAATTTACAAGACCATCCGTTTTAGAGATACTAAATCAAATTGCCCCTTGTTAAAGTCCAGCAGATAATGTAGCAAATTAATGGAAAAGTTACAGACCCGGGGGCTGTTCTTTCAAAAATTTGCCATAATTACGAAGTTCATGGGTTCATGCCAATGTGCCTGTGGTCTAGGACCGACAGAGAATTAATTTGGCACCCTTGGAAGGCTTTGAAAGGGGTTTTCCAGGATACCAGTATTAATGACCTATCCTTAGCTGTCTTTGATAGCTGACACCCACCCACATTTGAAGATAACTCCGATCGCGGCTGTTAACCATTTAGATGCTGCTATCCATTCTGACAGCGATATTTAAATGGCCTGACAGAGGGAAGGAGCTCCCTCTGTCTCTCAAACAGCCCCCCCCCCACAATGTGATTGGGTGGTGTGATTCAGGTGTCATGGCAGCCTGGGGCCTTATGAAGGCCATCAGGGCTTTAAATGTATTTCTGTCTATTAAGTCGTGCCTATGGCAGAGCTTAATAGATTGCCTAATATACAGTACTGCAATACTGGATGATATTGCTCTCTTTGTCTTTTTCTTCTTCCTCCTTATGGGAACTGTAAAAATAAGTGTAATACAGGGGTTTTTGTATTACTGTAAAGAATATTATAATTAAAAAAAAACGTTGCCCATTTTTAATGTAACCATATAAACTTGGTGTCACGACCGTCATACTCATAACATGTCACTTTGGCAATACTGTGTATGCTGTAAAGATAAGATGGTGGGGGACTCAATTATAAGGGGGGCAGATAGGGCAATCTGCCATAAAGACCGGGATGGTCGAACGGTGTGTTGTCTTCCTGGCGCTGGAGTTTGACACATCGCGGTTTGGATTGACAGATTACTGGGAGGGGCTGGTGAGGATCCAGCGGTCATGGTGCACGGTGGAACTAATGAACAAATTAGAGGTCAATGGAGGACCCTCAGAAATTATTTCAGGGACTTCTGGGCCAAGCTTAGGGCGAGGACCTCCAGGGTAGTTTTCTTGGAAATCCTACCTGCACCTAAAGCCACACTAGAAAGGCAGCAGGATCTTAGGGAGGTAAACAACTGGCTCCAGAGTTGGTGTAAGAAGGAGGGATTTGGGTTCCTGGAGAACTGGGCTGACTTTGCTGTCGGCTACAGGCTCTACCGTAGGGACGGGCCGCATCTCAATGGGGAGGGTGCAGCTGTGCTGGGGGAGAAGATGGCTAGAAGGCTGGAGGAGTGTTTAAACTAGGGACTGGGGGGGGGGGGGGCAAAAAGAGAAACAAGGGGGTAGCCAGTGTAGATAGCAACCTGGGTCAAAGAAATGGGAATGGGGGTCGAGCAGGGGGCGGGGTTAGTACAGTGAGAACTGACATACCAGCCAATAGTACTATTAGTAGCAAAATGAATTTAAATAACAAAAACAACCATATAAATTGTATGACCACGAATGCAAGAAGTCTGATTGGTAAAGTGGGTGAGCTTGAAGCGAGAATGACTGATGAAAACTACGAATAACGGAAACATGGCTTGATGATAAGTACGATTGGTCGGTGAATTTACAGGGGTACAATCTATTCAGAAGAGACTGCGGAAACCAGAAAGGGGGAGGGGTATTTCCGTATGTTAAATCGTACTTAATGCCGAGGCTACAGGAAGATATAGGTGCAGGAAATGAACAGGTGGAATCTCTGTGAGTAGAAATACAGGGAGAAAAAAATAACAAAATCCTGATAGGGGTTTACTATAGGCTACCAAAGGTGATAGAACAAACTGAAACCTTATTATTAAGGCAGATAGAAGAGGTGTCAAACCTCTGGATGTAATATGGGATAACGAGACCTTCAAATCTCACAGGGATGATAAGTTCTTGAGAACAATTAAAAATAACAACCTTACCCAACTTGTGCAGGAACCAACTAGAGGGAGGGCCACTCCGGACTTATTAACTAACAAACCGGACCGAATAATGGGGGTACAGGTTGAGGGGCACTTGGGGAACAGTGACCACAATATAATCAACTTTCAGCTGTCATTCAATAAGAAGCCTTATCAGGGAGCGACAAATAAATTAAACTTTAGTAAAGCAAAATTTGATCAGCTTAGAACTACTATCAGTAACATTAAATGGGACAACATCCTCAAAAATATCAGTATGGAGGACAAATGGGAAAAGTTTAAAAACATCCTAATCACCTCATGTGAGCAGTTCATTCCCTTTAAAAACAAAAGAACTGCAAGTAAAAGGAAACCAATGTGGCTCGACAAAACGGTAAGAGAGGCAATAAATGAAAAAAAAGAAAGTGTTCAAACTACTAAAGCAAGAAGGCAGCAAAGAAGCGCTAAAATCATACAGGGAAAAAAACAAAATATGCAAAGAAAAGATCAAAATTGCCAAGGAGGAGGCGGAGAGACTGATCGCCAAAGAGAGCAAAAATAACCCAAAACTATTCTTCAACTATATTAAGAATAAAAGGATTTGCACCGAGAGCACTGGCCCTTTAACAAATAATGTAGGGGAAATCATTGAAGATGATGGAGGGAAGGCAAATCTATTAAATAGTTTCTTTTCAAGTGTATTCACAAATGAAAATGAAATGCCATATGAGATGCAGGGGAATAAAATGAATCCCCCACAAAATATTACATATCCAACACAGGAGAAAGTGCGGAATCGGTTAAAGAAGATCAAAATCGATAAATCACCAGGCCCAGATGGAATACACCCAAGGGTTCTAAGGAAACTAAGTGATGTGATAGCTAGGCTGCTATTTCTAATATTTATGAACACTATCAAGACCGGGGTTGTACCATTGGATTGGTGCATTGCCAATGTATTTCCAATATACAAAAAAGGGGACCAAAAGAGAGCCTGGTAACTACAGGCCGGTAAGTCTCACTTCAATAACTGGAAAAATACTTGAGGGGTTTCTGAGAGATGCCATCCTAGAATACCTCAAGGAGAACAACGGAATAACTCCTCACCAGCACGGGTTCATGAGGGGGCGATCATCTCAGACCAATCTGAAAAGCTTCTACGATGAAGTAAGTTCTAGGCTGGACCTGGGAGAGTCTATTGATCTCGTATATCTGGACTTCTCTAAAGCATTTGACACCGTGCCGCATAATAGGCTGATATATAAAATGAGACAGCTTGGATTGGGTTAAAACGTGTGTATCTGGGTAAATAATTGGCTCAATGATAGAAAGCAGAGGGTGGTAATAAATGGCTCATACTCTGATTGGGCCACCGTTGCTAGTGGGGGCCACAGGGCTCAGTATTAGGCCCCATTATGTTCAATATATTTACCTATGACCTGATAGAGGGGCTGCACAGTAAAATATCAATATTTGCAGATGACACAAAATTATACAATATAATTAATGCAACGGAGGACCGAGATAAGCTGGGGATCGGCAGGAAAATGGCAAATGAAGTTCAATGTTCACAAATGTAAGGTTCTGCACATGGGTAGGAGAAACGGATGTCACCAATATACACCAAATGGGGCACTGCTAGGGAAAAGTGAGATGGAAAAAGGCCTGGGGGTACTAGTGGATTGTAATACCCAGAGAGTCATCAAAATTGGGATTATTTACCCTGGAAAAAAAGACGGCTAAGGGGTGATCAAATAACTATGTATAAGTACATGAGGGGACAATACATGGATCTCTCCCATGATCTGTTTATACCCAGAACTGCGACGGTAACAAGAGGGCATCCACTACGTCTAGAGGAAAGGAGGTTTCATCACCAACACAGAAGGGGATTCTTTACTGTAAGAGCAGTGAGACTGTGGAACTCTCTGCCTGAGGAAGTGGTGATGGCAGAATCCATAGAGAAGTTTAAGAGGGACTTGATGTCTTTCTGGAGCGGAAGGATATTACAGGATATAAATCTTAGGGGAGCAGCGGGTTGTTGACCCGGGCCTTACAGACAGGTAGGAACTAATAACAGGCTGAACTACAGTTAGAGCCAGAAATATTTGGACAGTGACACAAGTTTTGTTATTTTAGCTGTTTACAAAAACATGTTCAGAAATACAATTATATATATAATATGGGCTGAAAGTGCACACTTCCAGCTGCAATATGAGAGTTTCCACATCCAAATCGGAGAAAGGGTTTAGGAATCATAGCTCTGTAATGCATAGCCTCCTCTTTTTCAAGGGACCAAAAGTAATTGGACAATGGACTCTAAGGGCTGCAATTAACTCAGAAGGCGTCTCCCTCGTTAACCTGTAATCAATTAAGTAGTTAAAAGGTCTGGGGTTGATTCCAGGTGTGTGGTTTTGGATTTGGAAGCTGTTGCTGTGACCAGACAACATGCGGTCAAAGGAACTCTCAATTGAGGTGAAGCAGAACATCCTGAGGCTGAAAAAAAAGAAAAAATCCATCAGAGAGATAGCAGACATGCTTGGAGTAGCAAAATCAACAGTCGGGTACATTCTGAGAAAAAAGGAATTCACTGGTGAGCTTGGGTACTCAAAAAGGCCTGGGCGTCCACGGAAGACAACGGTGGTGGACGATCGCCGCATACTTTCTTTGGTGAAGAAGAACCCGTTCACAACATCAACTGAAGTCCAGAACACTCTCAGGGAAGTAGGTGTATCTGTCTCTAAGTCAACAGTAAAGAGAAGACTCCATGAAAGTAAATACAAAGGGTTCACATCTAGATGCAAACCATTCATCAATTCCAAAAATAGACAGGCCAGAGTTAAATTTGCCGAAAAACACCTCAAGAAGCCAGCCCAGTTCTGGAAAAGTATTCTATGGACAGATGAGACAAAGATCAACCTGTACCAGA